>NW_026067928.1:2222549-2424635 GCF_014885135.2 Alexandromys fortis
GCTAAATAATAAAATCAGGACGGCATTGATCAGGATGAATTTTTTTAAAAAAAATAAAGAAATGGGAACAAAATGAAATTTGTATATGCTGCAACATTTAACATCTAAGTAGGGAATAATTTTTTTTTAAACAACAGAAATGAAACATTGGAGAAAAACTGAAAAAGAACGTTGTTCTGGAAGCCAGTAGAGGAAACTCATGGGGAAGAGTGTCTGATGTAGAGGAACAATCAAGAAGGAAGAACGCAACGTGCCGCTTCTCGATAGAACAACCATCGGTGCAGCTTCTCCCCAAGAAAGTTTTGTGTGAGAGATTTTATGAAGTAATGGGTACTTTTCATAGTGAGAGCAAGCTCTACGGTGAAGAGAACGTGAAAGTAAACAGCAGCAACACAATTTGTGGAACTGACAGGAAACGGACATAGGGTGTGGGAATTTTCACAACCAACCGTGTGGAATCCCAAATGGGAAAAGTGAAGAACTCGAAGCAAAACAAACACAAAACATAGCTCAGTTTGCCTCACAAAAGTATCAGACTACTCACGAACCAGATGTACTGATAGTAACACAACCAACAGCAAATTCTGATTTTACTGTACAGGGAGGCTGCTTGCAGGCATCCACGTCTTCAAAACATCAGCTATGTGCCAGACACTGTGGTTTTGCCTCCAAAACCAGGAAGCAGGAAGACATGGCATGAAGAATGCCAAAGCTTCAACACTAGGTAAAGAGGAGGGAACAAAGGATCCCAGAATAACAATCAACCATGCAGAGCTGTGGGCCAGTCTCTGCAGACTGCAGTGGATCAGAAAGCTCCTGGATAAAAGTCTCCAGTGAGAGTGCACTGAAAAATGCTCCAGTATAGCTAAGCAGAGGATAAATGTAGGCAATGGACGAGGAATATTCTAGGAAGTATGATGTATACAAAAAAATGCAGAAAGCTAAAACTAAAAATAAGTCTGTTGTTAGCTCTGGAGGAAGGCTGCATGGCGATATTTACCTAATCTACATTGTACGGTTAAGATGTAAGTGTCAGCCAAGAAGCTAGAGCTAATGGGCCAAGCAGTGTTTTAAATAATATAGTTTCTGTGTGGTTATTTCGGGTCTGAGACAAACAAGCAGCCCAATAACAACAGTACTATGATTGCTTTAGGGGACGGGACACTGTAAAGTGGCCTCCACAGAAAGGACAACAAACAATACCTGCAACTCATAAATCTGTGAAGCAAATAGATTCCTAGTGACACCATGGTAGTATAAAATAACTGACTAAAATTCAAATCAACTGTCTTTGTGTGATGGGAGTGGATAAAGAGTTTGGAAGACCCCCCTCTCTCTCCCCCTCTCTCCCTTCCTCCCTGCCTCCCTCCCTCCCTCACTCCCTCCCTCCCTCCCTCCCTCCCTCCTATTCTCTTGCTCTCTTTCTCTCTCCTCTATTGAACACACACATACACATTACACGTGTATAAACACACATGCACATACATGCACGTACATACACATGTATACATATGTGCACACACCACACACAAGTGTGCGCATACGCATACAAACACACACACCTGACTGCGACAATTTTTGAACTCTTTTAGAAATACCTAAGTCCTGGGGGGAAAAAGGGGGGAAGGAAATATTTTTTAAAAAAAAATGGAACAAAGAAGGTATGTACAATGAGCTTTTGAAAATGAGTAACTTGCAGGCACAGCCATCAGACAGCACGTGTGGCCCCAGGCTTTGTAAAGATAAATTGGCAGGGACTGTGATCTTTTGGAGGAGGCCATTTGTTTGTCCCGGCTGCCCAGCTAGCTTAGACTTGAAATAATCACACAGAAACTGTATTAATTAAAACACTGCTTGGCCAATTAGCTCTAATTTCTTATTGGCTAACTCTTACATCTTAATTTAACCAATTTCTAGTAATCTGTGCATCACCACGAGGTCATGGCCTACCAGCAAAGTTTCAGCATGTCTGTCTTTGGCGGCTCCTTGACTTCTCTATAACTCCACGTTCCTCCTCCCATGCTATAGGCCAAGCCAGTTCTTTATTCATTAGCCAATAAAAGCCACACATAGAGAGAAGGACCTCCCACACCACTGATAACTGACAATCACTATCTCAGGAAAGAAAGAGCTTCTAAGTGTGGCCTTTCTCGTGAAAGACAGAATTGAACCTCTAAGTATGGCCTCGGAGCACTGGGGTGAGAATCTTTGTTGGCCTCTGTTTCCTCTCCCTTTCCTTACTTTTAGGCATATCATTATTTAAGGGAAACATGCATTTTAGTAAATGTCTTGTATAAATATGTTTCCCACTTAAATTTGAGAATGATAACCCTCCTGTAGTGACTAAAGAACATCTTCGAGAGGCACAACCAGCTCTTGCCATGCAGGGCAATCCAGCTCAGTAAATCAGCCAGGGCTGGTTTCTAATTCAAGACTATTCCCTCACGTAAATTCACCAGATGCTTCCAGTCCTGGCTGATGATAAGCTTGGCTGCCGATAAGCTCGGCTGCTGAGCAATAACAGGGCTTTCAACTTATGTCCTTTGACCACATCCATCTTAGGTATGATGGTGTTTGTACTGAGAGTTGTGTGCACGTTGTGAAAGTCTGAAGCAGACAGTTCTTTCCTGTATAGTTGTTGTGATAATTGATTATAATGTTGGATATAATGAAATGTATACAAGATGGAGCCAAAGTCAGGGTAGAAAGTACAAAGTATGGAGAGGATTCATAAAATTCCATTTATTTTCAGATTTGAATGATAAATAGAAACATTTCAAAAATAAAGGAGGTTGGGGTATCCTCATCAAGAACTTTGAGAACATGAAACAAAAATAGAAAATTAAATATGCCTAAGATATTGAAATATTTCCACCATTGGATTTTCCAGAATCACTTAAAGGTTTTCCTAATGCTAGATTGTTCTGCAACTGATCTCTTGAACAGTAATGGAAGATAATAAAAAGCATAATCTTGGAAAGAATAAATGCTCGCCCTGTGCACAGCCAGGCTCTGGTCATGTGGGACGCCATGGATGAATATGCCGACTGTATGTCATCCTTGTCTGCTCAGGGTATGGAAGAGGGGTCAACTGGCTGTTGTTTGCCATGGTCACAAACTTCCTCAGGTGTCAGCTCATTTGGATTTTGGGGTAGGTATAATGTGGCTGAGCAGAGGCCTGCTGGTGACTCAGCTGACGCTGAAGGAGAGGCTCTAAGGTGGGTGTTTTGTTCAGTTTTGTGTTAGTATGATAAATCACCTGGTATCATTCATGTATAAAAGGTTTATATTGACTGCTGGCCTTGGAGGTTCCAAACTACAATCAAATGATTTCATTGCTTTGAACCTGCAATGAGGAAGCACAGTGTGGTAGAAGTTCATGGTGAAGCAAATCCATTTACCTCATGAATCACAAAACAACAAGGGACCAAGCCACCACAATCCTTGTTGAAGATACACCATCAGTGATCTAAGAAAGAAAAAAAGAGAAAGAAGAGGAAGAAAACTAGGTATGGTGGTTACCACTTGTAATCCTAGAACGGGGAAGATGGGGAGATGCAGATCCTAGTCTCTGGTGGCCAGCCAACTTAGCCTATTTGTTAGATTTCATACTAATGAGAGACTCTTGTTTCAAAAAATTAATCGTGAATGGTTTCTATGGGTCATATGTGGTCTCTGCATATACATATACATATGCGCAATGCACCCCCACAGCCATAGGTGCATGTACCCCCCCCCCACAGACACACACGCATGCTCGTGCGCGCACACACTTGATGCTAACTTTACACCTTAAGAAAGTAAAGTTTTTTAACAAAGGAAGAAGACTGGCCCACAAGGCAGGACCACTAACCTAGAAAGATCAGGCAGATTTGGGCCAGTTTTTTTGGAAAGAGCTGCAGGGCTGGCAGAAGTGGGATGTGAGGGAGATGTGTCGAAAGATGCAGGAAAGCCAGGGAGCTCATCCATGCAGAAGGTTCAGATTACAGCAGATAGTCAGGAATTGCTTAACCGGATGAACAGAAACACCATGCGTCACTGTGCTCTTTAGAGCAAAACAGCTTTAATTTATATACAGTCTACACTTCACAAACCAAACGGTACTGTGTGTGTGTGTGTGTGTGTGTGTGAACCCAGGGCCTTGTATAAGCTAGATAAACTGCTGCGGAGGTACATCCCTGGCTGATGCTGAAATACACTTGGCAGACAGATAAGATCAACTTTTTAGTTGTAAAATTACCTTAGCATACCATAATTGACACAAATCCCAGGGAAGGAGGGGCCTGCCTAAAACTGTAGTCTCATTGCACGTAATGGGCCATGGTACCAGACTTGTAAAATGGCAGCTGGTGCCTTTATGAAGGCAGCAATAGGAAGGAAAAAAGCACAGCAGGCCTGCATTCACCTCTGCTCTCCCCTTCCTTTGTTCTGTAGAGCAGGCCTTGCTGGGTTTGCTTCATATGTGTTTCGTATGTCATCATCTTTGCTGTGCTGTATTGGTAGACTAAACATGCTCCTCCCTTTGTTACTCTGGGTGTTTCTTTCCTGGCTTAAAATTGTTAGAGAGATAAGAAAATATGACATACAAATCCGAAAGAGGCAGTGTTGACTATTTTTCCAAAAAGTTAGCAATGAGTGAAGAGTCTTGGGTAGTAGCAAGCTCTTTGCTTCCTGTCACCTGTAGTTTACAAGAGCAAACATGACGCTCCAGGAATGTGGGAAACCTGTGCTATGCTGAATTTGAGGTCATCGTTAGAACACGACTTCTTAGTCCCAAGTTCCAAAACTTTAGAGGCCTGTGAAATACTTGGAGAGGTTCCAAAGAGGAGCAATGAAAGTGATAAAAGATTTGAAGGCTGGTACCTTTGAGAAAAGACTAAAAGTACAAGAATTATTTCTCCTTTAAATGAGAAGTCAGAGATAATTTAACAGTCCTCAAGCCTATGGAAGCTTTTATGGGTTGAGCAATGGTGTCCAGGGAAGAATGAGAAGCAAGTCCTGGGCAAAGCAAAAACAAACAAACAAACAAAAATACTAGTGTGTGTGTAGGGGGTGAGTTTTGTCATTAAATATCTCCCCATAAAATCCCATTCTAAAAAAAATAGAAAGTATCTATCAGGAGGTGTCATGTTCTGTCTTCATAAACACTGGGGTAAGATAAATGACTTCTAAGAATCTCCAAAGTCAGTAGGATTTTTTTTTCTTTTTGGATTTTCTAAAAGGACTTGCATTTGAGAGGACACCGAGGGCAAATAAATTCTTGCCTAAGATTTTATTCTTACACTTTCCTGAAACAGTAACATACCCTGATTACTACCGGTGAAGTCTGCAAACCAGCATGCCACAGGCTTCTGCTGCATTAATCGGCTGGAAATCCTCTCAAGCATACGGCTTCCAGAAACATCCATGCTCTTACATTCCTTAGGTCATCACTACTGCCCTTACCTCCCCACACTCAGATAAGATATTGTACTGAACTCTCTCAGCCCTTTCTTTTCAAACCTGAGGAGGATAAATATGTAGAATAATACAATAGTTCTGTTAAAACATTCTCTCCTTTCAGGAGAAAAATCTATGCATAGCAACACCTGCATATCTTTGGAAGTGTACTAAGTTATAATTTTATGACTGACAACAGCGTAGCATTCCATTTACAATCTCTTTAGAAAGGTGGATGATAACAGAAGCCAGGACAATACAATAAAATACGATGCCTGCAATAAAACATCAGACTTCACTCTCCTGAAATGGGCTCATGCAGATCACTATACCTCTGTTTACGGGGAATTTTAAGATAGTCACAAAACAAAACTGCCAAGCATGAAAGAATAATTCCTTTAACAGCTGTTCGCTAAGGTCAAAAGCACAGACACTATTGAAGGTTACAAAAGTCTGGTTAGAACTCCTGGCGGTTCTCTCGCGCTGCCACAGACATTTCGTGATCATCTGCTTGTAACCCACCCTGAATGTTAGGATGCTTATCCTTTGTTATAAGATTTTAGAAGTTTGAGATCAATTCTGTCATCTGACTTGCCATCTTGTGCCATCCTGACTGAGGAGGCAGAGTTAATAAATGAAAGCATAGATGTCTCTGATGCTTAGTTCAAAACAGAAACAGGCACGGATCAATAGGGACAATCTGACACCAATATCCCAGTTTCTGCACAAACATCAGAACTAGGAAGGCTGCTGCGCACAGTTCTGAATGCCTGCTTTCTACACACACTATTGACAAAAAGCTAGGCATAATAAGAAATTAAATGGAGCTGAATAAGTAACCTGTTCTGGCCGCTAAAAATCAAAACTGTATTTGGTGGAAAATGGCCAAAAGGTGGGAGAAAAAGGGGCACAGATCAAAAGGTTATCATCTGAAACACAACTATTCTTATGGCTCAAAGCTCTGAATTGAAATATAAAGTCAATCCAATGCCAGATTTATTCTTTCTTATATCTGTACGTGCAGAGCTTTGTCTGTCTAACTATTTCTCATCAAGTGTTAATATAGGCCAACGTTCTCTCCAGTAAAGCACAAGTTTTCTGAAAAGTGGCAGTTGGGTAATAGACTCGCATGTAAGTCATCTCATGAAATGTCTGCTGGCCATGTATTTTCCCCACTGAAACACAATGGTGAAGAAAATTTGTTTTTTGTTTTTTTTTAAAGGAAAATCCTCAACAACCCAATTAAACACAAGAATAGCATGTTAGTTATATTTCTAACTGTAACTAGCTGGATTTTCTGAATTATAGCACATTTAAGTGTTGAGTGTCTATCTAGAGACACACGGACGCTTCTCCCTCGATTCAGTTGTTCAAATTCTTTCCCCTAAGCTCACTTAGCTCTGATAGGAATGTGTTCATAGAGTGTGAAGAGTTCTGGCTTTCCTCGGCTTCCTCTGGATGCTCCACCTTGATGTATCCTCCGTTACCCTATTTATTTTTCTTTATAAGTAACTTTCCATAGATGAGAGTTATACCCAACTGAGTGTGAATCCGCAATGGCCCTAAAGCTCATGCTTTGAGTTCTGGGTTCCCACATTGTGGTGCCATTTTGAATCCCCAGGATTTAGGAGGTGGAGTCTGTGACAACGGAGTAGGTTAGTAGTGTTGAACTTGAAGGATTATACCCAGCCCTGATTCCGGCTGTATTATCTGCTTCCTGGGTGTCTGTGACATGAAAAGCTCTGCCTCGTGTTCCTGCTCTCATAGACCAAGCCAATTTCATGACTATACCTATTTTTCTTTTTTAAGTATGGTTTTCGGTTTTGAGATTATAATGTAATTGCTTCATTCCCTCCTTCCTTTGTAATCTCCTCAAACTCTTCCATGCACTTCCTAACATTAGCCATTTTATTTCAAATTTATGATTTTTTATTTTTATATATAGTATCTGTAATATACATATATATACATACACACATATATATGCATGTATGTATGCTTTTGTATGTATGTTTTCAGAGCTTACCATTTGGTATTAAGTAACCAATAATAGTGTTCCTTTCTGGGGAAGACTATTTCTCCTGATCTCAACATCCCTTAGTCGACTGTAGTTCTTTTTGTAGGACTAAGGCCTCCTGAGCTTCCTCTTACCCCCATCCATGTTAGCAGGTCTCTTGCTGTCATGCTTAGGCAGTAATATTGACAACAGTTCATGGGTGTGGCTTCTGACATGACGAATGTCATACCTTTGACCATGACAGACTCAAAGCTCTTAGGAGCAGTAAGAAAGGCCCTTTGGTAGCTTCTGTCAGCTATTTTGAACAAGCAACAAGAAAAGCAATCAATACACTAACTTTTAACCAGAATTCCCTGTCATTTTTTCTTTACTTTTATTTCTTAAACACACATTTATTTGAACTTAAAAGTATTTTTTAGTCCTCCATCCTTTTAAGAGGTTTTACTTTATTTAGATTTCAGTTAAACACCTAAGTATCCCCCCCCCCCACATGTAACAGGAGCCTAACAGTGGGAGTGGGTGGGTCTCTGATTCCTTTGCTTGTCCTTAGGAATCTTTTCCTCCTATTAGGTTGCTTTCTCCATCCTCCATCTAAGCTGGCCTTTCCATTGTCTCATTGATTCCTCCTCCATTTCCTCTTAAAAAAGAACAGGCCTTCAGGGCACAAAAGCCAAACAAGTCAAAAGAAAATGCAATGAGACATTTGAACTAAATGCAATGAGAAGGGGTGGCTGGGAGGAATGGAAGGTGGAGAAACTGGTCAAAATGTATTGTATGAGAGAAAAATCTATTTAAAATAAATTCCTTTTAAGAATGCCAATTAAGGTTAGATCAAGAATCCAACCTTGATTTGCCAGTATTTTATTGAATATTTTTGTATCAATGTTCATGGGGGAAATTGGCCTGTAATATCTTCCTTAGTTGCATTTTGTGTGGTTTGGGTACCTGGGTAACTGTCACCTCATAAAAAGACTTTGGCAATGTCCCTTCTGTTTCTATTATATGGAACAATGTTAGCTCGTCTTTGGAATTCTGGTAAAATCTGTGCTGAAATCATCTGGTCCTGGGCTTTTTTTTTGGTTGGGAGACTTTTGATGACTACTTCTATTTCCTTAGGGTTTATAGATCTATTTAAATTGTTTATTGGTTCTTGATTTAATTGGTATGTGGTACCTATCCAGAAAATTGTCCATTTCTTTAAATTTTTCCAATTATGTGGAGTGGGGCCCTGGCAGTGGGACCAGGATTTATCCCTAGTGCTTCAACTAGCATCTAGGAGTACATTTTTTTGGTGGAATACCTTGTTCAGCCTAGGAGGGAGGGCCTTGGTCTTGCCAAAATGAAGTGTCAGACTTTGTTGACTCCCCATGGGAAGCCTTACCCTTTCTGAGGTGTGGGTGGGTAGGAGGGGTGGAAGGAAGATAGAGGAAGCAGGAGGAGGGGAGGGAGTAGAAATAGGGACAGCTATGTAAAACGAGAAAAGACTGTATTATAAAAAATCTTAATAAAAAATTAAAAAAGAAGAATTCAAGTTCTTCCAGTATGGCTTCCTCTTAACTTCCCTAAATACAATCTCTTTACTACAGGCCATATTCTCAAGTACCATGGGCTAAGGCTGTAGCACAGTGGTTCTCAACCTTTCTAAAGCAGTGACCAGTTAATATAGTTCTTATTACAGGGACCCCAAACATAGAATTATTTTCATTTCCACTTCATAACTACAGTTTTACCATTTATGAATCTTAATGTAAATTGTTGTGTTTGATGAGGGTCTCGTGTGACTTCAAAAGGGCTTCCAACCCACACAGGTTGAGAATTGCTGCTCTAACATGTAAGTAGGCTATTGTCATCCTATACATCGTCACAGAGATTTCTCCCTCTGTCACGGCTGTGGCGCAGTCATGCCATTCTTGAGGCTGACCCCACCCTCTCACTGTCTAAGGGTTTGTGCCACCTGGTCTTGGCCTTCTTTAACTCTCAGCATGTTCAGATTGGGCTGTGTCATTCACAGAGCAAGTCAACACTGGGTTGTGTGTTGTCATTCCTGCTGTTTGAAAGACTACTAGATTCATTTAAATATTAATTCTCTTCTATGCTTTGTATAATTTTAATGAACAGGAATTTTTTGAGTGGCATTGTTCTTTCTTATTTCTTCCCTTTTTTTCCTTTGTATGCCTGCTTCGTTTTTTTTTTTCTTTTTTTTTGAGGTAGGCTGTCTCTGTGTAGCCCTGACTGTTCTTGGCTGTACTCTGTAGACATGAATTCACAGAGATCTGCCTGCCTCTGCCTCCAGAGTGCTAGCATTAAAGGTGTGCACCACCACCACCTGGCTTTGAGTGGCATTCTTTTTAATCACTATAGACCTTATCTGGTACTTCAGGTATTATCAATTGATTATCTATTATGATCAATAATGATGGAATAAATGTTAGTTTTCTTTCTCTCTCATTCCTTCACAGTACCACCCATTTTAGAGTAATTGTTGCGTCTCTTTGGCTAGTCTTCAATTTTTAAAATTACACTTATTTTAGATTTGCATGTAAGAGAAGGACAAATTTCATAAATTTCCTTCTACCATTTGGATCGATGGAATCAAATTTAGTTCATTAGGCTTGGTTGCAAGGGCTTTTGCCTATGAGTAATCCTGTTTGCCCTCTTTACTGCTCTTTATGCCCTTATACATACCTAAGCCTCTTTTATTCTTTTATTAACGGGAGTGAAGTAGTCTGAGTGTAGCTGGTGACAGATAAGATATTCAGCGTATTCCCCCGTGCCTCTATTCTCTGTCTTTCCTGCCTAACTTTGGCAAATTATATACACCAACTGGGCTTACAGCTTTAACAATCTGTTTCATAATTATAAGTCCTATATTTTAGACTTAGTCCTTAATTTAAATGCCTTGCCAAATAACTTTCCGTCATTGTCTAGAAGTTTCTTCATTTTTAACACGTTTTGTCATTATTTCTAGACATTTTATGGAATTATTTTATATTTTTGGTTGGGAGCCTTTAAAGGCTGATTCATCTCTCCAGCCCTATTACTAGTTGTTGTATTGACATCTCTGCTTTCTTGTGTTCCTCCTGAGGGACACTAATTATGCATATGTTGAACTCCTGATCTGTGTTTTCTGTCTTTTATTTCTGTAGTCACTTTTAACTCTTGGTTCATTCACACTTCGGCAGACCTTGAGTCCGTGCCCCATGCTGTGGCTTCAGCTATGAATATTCTCCTCCTATTGATCCTAATGCGCTCTTCGTTCCTGCTTGGTTCAGTTCTCATCTACTTTTCTCTTGTGTCGACTCATGTACTTTATACATTTGGTGCCTTGTTCTACTTCTCTGTGTTTTCTACTTTGAGATCCAAACTCCTGGAGTTTGGGATTAACATTAGGGATTTTAAAATATTTATGTCACATAATTTAATCATATGCTCCACGGCAAGTACTTGCAATAAGGGTTCTTTCCTGGCTTCCCATTGCTATTTATCTTTTTACCCTGATGGTATCTTTTTATAGATTTTGTATTAGGCTTTTCGATATTGTTTGAATTAGAAGAGTCCTTCCAGGATGAACAGTCTGTGATAGGGTTTGCAAGTGATCAGGGTTGTTTCAGGCATTCAGGAGATTTCTCTTAATGGTGTGTGTGTGTGTGTGTGTGTGTGTGTGTGTGTGTGTGTGTATCTGTGTGTGTCAGTGTCTGTGAATATTTGTGTGAGAGAGACTCTGTGTGTGAGAGACTATGTCTATATGTAACTGTGTGTGTGTGTGTGTTTGTGTGTGAGTTGTTTGTTTTTTCCCTTCATCAGTCAAGACAGTCATCTATCGTGGGCAGTTCCAAGACTCTCCTCTTTGTCATCTGACCTGCTTCACCAACAGCTGCCCCCAATCAAGATTTTGCAGTTCTCCAAACAGATCTACCTCCCCACTTTTCCTTGATACCTCATGGTGTCTTGAGAAGGAACTCCTACCTCAATTCCTGTTTTTCATTACAACTCAAAGTCTTTTTCTCCCATCTATGGAGGCTCTTTTGTGAAAGCATTATGCCTTTTTCAGCATCAGATGATCTGCATCCAAGAGTGTGATTTCTGAGTGTATGTCTGCAGTCAGGTCTGGCCTCCTCTTACCTGACAGCCTTTCCATACACAATGTGGCTCAGATTACAGAGGTCTCCTATGTGTCTGCTAACTGCAGCAAAGACCAAGAGTGTCTTTGTTGTTGTTGTTTTTTTTCTCTCAGTGTCTTTTATACTTATTGCTTGGGAGTTATTAATGCCGAGGGAAAGAAGCAGCAATGTATCATGATTTCTATGCCACTATCATAAAATTCAGCAGGAAACTTATTCTTCTATCATTTTGTACACTAATGTTTCTTTATTTTTTTTGCCTGTAAAGAAAAGCCACAGACGACAATACTGTGAAATCACCTTCAATGACGTCATCCATGGTCATGATGTCACATAGAAGGGAGAGAGCAAAAACTTGCTCTGCTTCTTAAACTCAGTGATGTTGAATCCCAAACACCATGTTGCATAGCAATAAAGTAGATTTGACCTTATCAGCCCTGCACCCCCAAATCCCACTATATCTGGACTTTCACTGTACTAAGAACTTCATATTTACTTTCATGGGCTAAAATGCATTTTATAGAAGATTCCCAAAGTTTGGACTCGCAGACGTTTTGCTAGTGATCCTCTAATATATATTCTAGTTACCAGCAGAAGCAGGTCCAGATAATGGAAAACTAAAACAGCAAATGTTCTGAACTGCTTCTCTATTTGTCTGAATCTACAATAGACTTTGCTGAGGGAGAATTTGTCTTTATATAATGTATCTAGTACTAACCCCAGATATCCTGCTTCTCAAACTAGAGGACTTGGCCATCTCCTTCTCATATACATATCATTTTTCTCTTTTCATTGAATGCAAGGAAGTACATTGGTGGTGTCCACATCTAGTTCGCCTTAAATATACAACAACCTCGAACACTAGTTTTAAATGTCTAGAAATATATTGCCTTAAAATTAATTGGAACTAAAAAAGGGACAAAAACATTCATTAAACATTGTATAATGACTTTTACTTTTGTACAAAGTCCACTGCAGAATAAACATTGATATGCTAAGGCATATGGATAATTTGGGATTCTGCATAGGACTTGTAGCGCACCACACCGGTCTGCGCTCTATGTGCTACCATACAGTTCGTGGACCGGGTAAGAGGCTGGAGATTGAAACACACAAAGACTCTCAGACAGAGACATAGGTCATCCTTGATGCCAGAATGCCCCCTTTATTGTGTTCAGGGGCAACTTATATAGGGATCCTTAACTGATAGCCATGCCCCAGCCAAACTCACCAGAAACCACTCCCCTGCCATCAGGAACTCCTGAGGGTGTCGTGTTTAAAGCAGCTGCAAGCATTACAAGTTGTTTACCAGAAATTCAGGATCCAAGGAGTTCATAGCTCCCAACAGGACTCTCTTGGATTGACTCACAAATATCTCACTAAAGTCAGAACAGATGAAGCTACACAGGAGATACTGTGATAGCAAAACCTTTATTTCTGGGAGTTAGAGGAAAAGCTTTATGAACACACTTCTTCCTTGAACATGCCCAGACTCTTCTAAAACTGGTACCTGTGTAGCCTGCTGTGGGTGGGAAGCATCAGTGAGCTTCTGAAAACCTCTTTGTTTGTGAGCAGTGAGACTAGAGCCTGGGCACACTGCAATTGTTTAGCTAGTTGGCACGAATCTTAACTATTCTCTTACATATAACAGATAACTCAGTAGTCACATTGTTCTTCAGCTTGTTTTAATTGCTTCTCCAGAAATCTTCTACCTTCTATGAGTATTTTTTTCTTTTTCAAAAAAAAAAGCTTTTAATTTTAAAATGCTTTGTTTATTTTATGAGTATATTTGTACATCGTGTGAATGTATGATCCCCTGAAACTGGAGTTAGGGTTGGCTGTGAACCACCATGTGGGTGTTAGGAGTCAAATTCAGGTCCTCCAGAAGAGCAGTGAGTTCTCTTAACTGCTAAACCACCTCCCAAGTCCTAAAGTATTCTTCAAATGGCATTCAAGGAATTAGATTTTTTTTCTTAATAAATTGTGACTATGAATTCACAAACTGCAATGATAGCATTTTAGTCATGAATAACAACTGAGGTTTAAATATTTACTCAAACAAGTCACCAAGAAACTTCAAGACACCCTTAAGTCATGCAATGAGGTCCTACTCACCCTACATTTTTTTTTTTTTTTTTTTTTTTTTTTTTGCGTCTAAGGAGAGCATGTTTTGGATCAAGCAGAGGAGTTAATTTTGGATTTTTACATCTAGAAGAAAATACTGGATTGTAACACCATTGATTCAGTGTTGTGGTCTAGAAGTATCTTAGGTAACTTCTATATTTCATAGAGCCAAAAGTAATTGAGATTGGGGAAGTATAAGCAAGAAGCCAATGAAAAACAGAAGAGTCATTTGTGGATGTTAAGTTTAGTTTCTCGGTCCTAACTACACTAGGTGGTAATTCTTTTGATAATTACTTTGTTTGTTTCCTTGCCACCCAGTCTCCCAAAATAACCACACAGAAACTGTATTAATTAAACCACTTCTTGGCCCATTAGCTCTATTTTCTTAGTGGATAACTCTTACATATGAATGTAACCCCTTTCTATTAATCTGTGTATTGCCACATGGCTGTGGCTCACAGGGTAAAGTTCAATCCAGCATCTGTCTCTAGGGGGCCTACATGGCTTCTCCTTGACTCCGCCTTCTTTCTTCCAGCATTCATTTTAGTTTTCCCTGCCTACCTTTATCCTGTTCTGTGCAGGCCCAAGACAGATTTTATGAATCAATAATATTCACAGCATACAAAGGGGAATCCCACATCAATGCTGTCCTTAGACACAAGAAAATGTAACATGTGCAAGACCCCATTGCATGACTTAAGTGCTCCAAGAAGATCCTTGAAGTCTTATTTTGGTAAATATTTATTATAAGGTTAGTTGTTGCCCATGACTAAAATGCTAATTTTGCTCAGTCTGATTTTTTTCTGACTTCAAAGCTATCATTGCAGTTTGCATATTTCTTTGTTCATATTGATTGACTATCTTCCATCTGCCTCTGCCTCTTCAGTTCACATTGCTGATTAAGCAACTTTTTAAAAATCAACAGTTTTGAAAGCTATCTTAACTAGTCATTATTATGCTTTTGAATTTTGGTTTGTCACTCTCTTAGATAGTTTTCTAATATTATTCATTTCCCCGTTCTTGGCCACATGGAGCTTATAAATAGAAAAGATTTTACCTTTCCTCCTAGACAATGTATATATTTCAGTTTGAAACTAAGAATTTAATTTAATTTATTTCTATCGGTTTACAAAATATATTCTGTTAGCATGACAACACTCACGGGACAGAGTTCCATAGTGCTAGTGACAACATCAAATGAAGGGAATGAGACAGCACATTGAGCTTTCTACCAAAAGGAGAAACTCAGCATTGCAGTGTAACTGTATTGTTTGTTGCTTAAACCAATGAGATTTACGAATGCACTTTAAGACCCTTCAGTCCTATGCGAAGGGGAATCATTGTTGTTGTGCAGATGAGTCCCTTGCTCTGGTTTTGTAACTCTAAAAGCATGAATCAGTAAGCTTTGGTTTCCAGTCCACACACTAGATTGTCCAAAAGCTGTTTTTGATTCTTTGTCCAGACATCAAAAGACCAATGTTTTGTATGTAATTTTTAAAGTATTTTACAGCATGTTCACTTTTGGGGGGTAATGGCGATTATGTTGGTTTTTCTAAGCACTCAAGTTATCAAGGAAGATAAGCAATCTTACTACTCATTTGCACCATTGATAAAAAAAAATAATGCATAATCCATTGTGCTACTCAAAAATGCTGAGATGAATGACTAAAACAAACATTCTCAAAAGTGTTTTATTTGTAGCTTAGTTGTAATAGTATTAGAAACAACAATAGTTTTCTCTAGGCAGTGTTTTGTAGGTGCTGTACTCATAGGTGTATTTAGTTCTACAACAATGGCACAAGCTTGATAAAACAAATCCTGATAAGGTAAAAATAAACCTAATATTTCTGGTTAGAAAAAATGACCTCTTTGCTCATTTTAAATTCCATATAACATTTGTGATCACTCTGTGGAATCTGTACAAACTATAATCTGAAAGAAATTGGTGGTATTTTTACAGTATGTGAACACAACCACCTGATTTATAGTTCAATCTGTTAATGCACTCTGTTTTTAGCCCACCTGGCAGTTTTATGCATTGTGAATTTAAAGAGGAGCTCAATGTAACATAAGCTTTACAAGCTGGGGAAATATTATTGAAATGAAACATGAATGAAGACCATTTAAACAATAAAATAATGTATACAGACTATATTTTTTAATTTTAGCTAATACATGCCTTAGGTATAAATTCTGATATAAGTTGAGGGTCTTATGAGACTATAAAGAAGAAATTCAAAACAATCTTATTATTACACTCTTGTTAATCATGCAACCTTTGTGTGCTTATAGAGAAGAAACATGACCACAAATTATCTGTGTAGAATTAAGACTATGTGTCAACTACATTTTCTTCTAGCATTCACAGAAGTGTACTTGGGGAAATGTTGTCAGGAAAAAAAAAGACCAGAATTGGGAGATGAAATAGCAAAGAGCTATAACTTATTGGCCATCTCTTCTTTTATGACTCTCAGTTTTATTATCATTTGAGGAATTTGATCCACTCCTGTTACAATACAAAATAGGACCTGTACAAAGATAATCCTAGAAAATATGGTAGTGAGATTAAGCAGTGGTACCCCAGTGAGTGCGATTCAGTCTTGATGAAAGTATCTCCAGCATGGTTTTATCTGGTCAGGATTGTTTTGAATACATGTGCTGCTACCCTGTGTCATCTCTGCAAACATAAAATCTTCTATAAAACCACTTCTGTTCAGTCTTCACAGTGAACCATGGAATTTGGTCTCCTTCTACTTAATTTTCTATTCTAGTTGCTTTCCACAATGAAATCCATGAAGTCTAATCTAAAAAATAGCTGTTACTTTTACCTAGATGTTGTATTGCAAACACTGCAATATCTGCATTAGGCTTTCAAAGAAATATTCTTATTCATGTTTTCATACTTTTAAACAAACTTTTCCATGTATATCATTGTAAAACACATGTACAGAGCTTAGGGAAACTGTATTTTGATTATACAAATAAATTTTCTCACTTTTAAAACTGGAAACGAGAAAGATTCATAGAAATGATATAAGCCTTATGTATTGATTGAAATATATGTTTCTAAGAATGATACAAGACAATGTGTTTTCAAACAAATGTTTTGTCCCTAAATCATGAGAAAGTGCTCAAACTGCTTCTGATGGTCACATTGTTAATAGAATATTTAGCTATAATGTGATATAAAAAGAAATACACCTTCTCGTGCATTGGGGGAAAAAAAGTATATTCTTGGATCTATCTAGTAACTGCTGTACAGTGTGCTTTTAGCCCTAACTTTTAATGGTTTGATGACTCAGTTCCATATCTTCACACTGAAACCTCAAGTTTAACATTCCTGTTTATAAAATTTGAGGATATGACCCTTCCCACTTGTGGAACAAAGAAAACCCCGAGGAGAGAAGATGAGTGATAAATTAAATTATTCCCTGTGTTAATTGCAGCACACTGTTTGGTTTAATTTTTAAAATAGGTACCATTTGCACTCTTTTGTTTGGCCATTTCCTGAGGTCACCGTGTGTGTTTTTCTCTCTAATGCGTACTGAAGACTTTGGTTCAGGAACTTACAGAGGTCACGGGATATGACAAAATTCATTTTACCGGAGTGTTCTGGTTATGAAAATTGCTTGTTCCAGTGGCCGATTTCACTACTTCATTTACAGCCTAAGTGTTCATTGTGTTCCCACTGGCTGGGATCTGACCCCTGTAGCTCTCATTTTGCTTCTGAAATGTGGATCAGCGGTGTTGTCAGACTCTTTCTCTCCTGTAAAACATTTTAGTTTTAACTATTTGACACTGGAGCCTTCTAGAGAACAGGTTGAGGGGGGAAAAAAAGTCTCGCTGGATGGCATTTATGACCGGGAGAAGTATCGTTGCCGCTGACCCCACAGCTCTTCTTAAATAGTCACGAGAAGGGCAACACAGTTGTCAATTAGGCTTGCTGGGAACAGCGCTCAGGCCGGCTCGGGCCGGCTCAGGCCGGCTCAGCCCACGTGTGGCAGTGTCATCACACAGACCTTGTTTCTTTATGAGAAGCTGCTCAAGCCTGTCATAACCAGGGCTCAACAAATATGAACTTCCTTTCTCGACAGCAGATTTAGGGGCCGTTGATGTCTCTGGGAGGCATTAAAAGGATTTGTAGCATTGAAATGGAGCATTTAAGTGTTACCTCGGATACTCAACCTAATTCTCTGACTCACAAGCCAGAGGTCATGTTTCTTGAACCCGTTAAGACCATTTCCAGTATGTGTATCATATAAATTAATAAAAATGCATCAAATCTGTTGCTTTATTTTACCCTAGGAATGCATTCTACATTCTGACTTTTTGGAAGGACTGGTAGACAAGTGTATGTGCCAATATCTAATATGTATTTGCCTATCAAAACATGTTTTCAAATATTTGGTACTCAATATATTTGTTAGTAATAGAAATAAGGAAAAATTAACCTAAAATTTAAACTGTTCACTGTATTATAACAACCACTGCAATATTTTATGATTAAACAAATACCAATATCTCTTTAAGAATGAAATAGAAGTTATATAAAATTTCAGACAAAAGGATTATAATCAATTTATATTACAATAGAAAGAAAAGATCACAACATATGTGCCTCAGTCTTCCACACCACCATCTTAAAACCAGATGGCCACACTTCAGCTATCAGAATGATAGCCATTTAGAATGTTTCCTTCATGGATAAATTATGCCTGGTCTTACCCAATGAGCACCAGACCTGTGTGCTTCATTTGTAAATGAACTTTCACCAAGCCTAGACCTGTTTCTCAAATTCAGAGGCAAAGAAAAGAAGATGGGACCAGAGCCAATAGTGCTTGCTTGGTCTAAGAGACAATTATTATTTCTCCTTCAGGAAAAGGAAGCCAGCTATAATAATCTTATGTTAAGACAAACAATAGAGGCTCGCTGTAAGAACTGCCAGAATCTGAATTAGGAAATCAGAACAGCTGGGCTGGATCCTGTGTTGGTCACCTATCACTCTACTGAGCTTCCAATCAGGAAAAGATCTCAGCTCTTTCATGGGAAATGCATACAAAATCTCAACTCACTTTTATAGAGAACCGAAATTCTTCAACCAGTTGCTGTGATGATTTTATCCCAGCACTTCTTGGAAATTGGATTGCAGTGTGTATTACCCAAGATGGTTTTGGCTCCTGGAGGTGAGTTACTGGGGTTGAACAAACAATGAAGAACACCTGAGAGAAAACTCAAGTTAGGAAAGAACAATAATGTTGATGTTTTAACAGAGAGAGCACTAGGGCCAGATTATCCTCAATTATTCCTGTTACCTCATGGACAATCTTTAAATAAATCCACAAGAATGGCCTACGTTAGTAGAAAGACGAGATCTGTTAAAAATTATCCTCAAGAAATTCTTCAGAGATACAAAATCACTGCCTCTATTTTGATATATAATAAAAAATATACTATGAAGATATTTATGTATATTTTTGAATACTTAATTTCCCCTTTGTGAAAGAGTTAAAGTTACTTTATGGATATTAGGGACTTAGAAATTGTTCAACTTTCTATCTCCAGATATGCATACTTCTATTTAAGTTCATTTGTGCTTTCAATCACAATTTAGTATTGACATTGTAACCAAAGACCAGAAAATACTGCACCTAAATAGGTCTCAGACTGGCTTATTCAACAATTCATGAGTTGTCTAAAGATATACTAAAATTTATTTTGTAAGAATCTCCACTATCACAAATTCATTGTTTGTTTTCTGGTGGGTTTTTATTGTTGTTGTTTTTCATTTGTTTGTTTGTTTTGATTTGTCTTCCCTGCAACCCTTGGGGCATCTGACTCACTTCCTCTGATCACCGAGACTTCTACATGCCATAAATCATAGATGCCATGACTTTTAATAATTGTTTGTATAGATTCTTCCGTTGGGTCATTCCTTTACCAAGAGCAAATTTCACTTCTGGTAAAGGCATTAATAAATGGACACTCTTTGGTGCTCTCAATGGGCTTCACCACCTCCAATAGAAGAAATACATAAATATACAAACAATATTATTCTTCATACCTTTTTTATAACGTTCAGGATGCAGCATTCTATGCATGTTTTAGTTCCTTGATGAATGATTCATTAGAGAACACACTGGAAGGTTAAGGGATACCGGAGTGGTTTCTGAGGGCAAGCCTTTTTGCCTGTCCTGGAGCAGAGTAGATGGATGTAGATAATTAAGCTAAGAAATACTCTTCCTTTCTGCTAAAACATATCTGTAAACTCTTGAGCTGGAAAACTGGCTTAAACTCTAAATCACAGATATTTTTATTTCTTTACATAAAACAAAATTCAATTCAATTCAATTATTTTTCTTTAGAACATTTACCATATCCATGTGTTTCCTGTTGCCTAGAGAGGACAGGTCACCGTTCACTAGATAAATGGCCGTATCTTTCTTCAGGAAAGTTCAAGTGTCATCATCAGCTATGATCCGTTGTCTATCTAGCTAGGTCTGTTGGTTGTCTAGTTAGGTCCTCGGTTATTTTTGATTGTCTAGATAGGTCTGATCACCATAGGAAGTTGCAAAAATAGAACTTTGCAACAGTTACTAGTGGTTCCAAGTAACATTTGTTTAAACTTGCTAGACCTGCAGAGCAGTGGTGGCTCATGCCTTTAATCACAGCCCCCAGGAGGCAAAGGCAGGTGGATCCTTGTGTGTTCCAGGCTAGCCTGAACTACAAAAGCTGGTTCCATGACAGGCTCCAAAGCTATAGCAAAACCTTGTCCCTGGGCAGGGGGTGGGGGGAGCCTTGCTAGACTGAGGTATGAGACATGACTCCCCAAAAGGCAGACTTTCAAACCAGAAGTGAGCTGAGAGGAGAGGTGGAGGACTTTTGATCCCTGCCTCAGAACAAGCAGAGGCTAGGGATGTGGTGCATGGCGGGTAGAAATGGCGACTACAGTGCTGCCTTGCCCCACCTTTGGAGCATCTGTGTAATCTGCCTACTCTATTTATCCATCGACAGTGCAGAGAGACACCGCAGGATCAACAAGAAATTAGAGTGCATTGATGGGCGAATTAAGATATGTAGCTACTGGGGCTGTGACCACACAGTGCAGAATGGGAGGTGTCCAGAGAAGTCCCAGACACCATTTTCTCCTATGACAGACCTGAAACGGAAGAGAGCAGCCAGTGATGATAGCTGCAGGTTGCTAGGAGTCTATGCCACCACAGAACATAGTTAACAAAGGACTTAACAGGTTCCCCTATGATCTACAGGAGCTTCCACTTAAAATAGTTGGGAAGATGGAGGTAGCTTTCTGATGATGTTAGTTCTCAGAAGAGAGAACATTTTGAAATGAGCGCCAGGCCAATAGGAATAGTCCTCGGATTAATTCCTACCTGGAAGACTGGATCAAAACCAACTAAATATATATCTGAATAAAATTATAAGAATCCTTTTTTCAGATCGCAACTGTAAATTATCTCTCTGAAATGGTAATGTCAACACTACATCAAAAAGAGTTACCCTGAGATAATTTCTTAGTCAAACTGATTATTGAATCGGGGTCTCAACACTGGATAAAAAATAGACTCTGTATTAAGTTATGGTTTTAAGTGTAGTAAATACTTCACCCTTTTATATTTCATATTTGAATTGGAAACAAGTAAAATGAAGAACAACAGCAAGGTAGAGTGTCTAAGAACAATATGCATTTTCTCCCTCCTTCTCTCTTTCCCTTTCTTTCTTCTTCCATTTTCTCCTTCCCATTCAATTCTTTGCTCGCTTAGACTTCAAAAAAAAGAGAGAGAGAGACAGAGAGAGAGAGAGAGAGAGAGAGAGAGAGAGAGAAAGAAAGAAAGAAAGAAAGAAAGAAAAAACTGAATATAGATTAAGAGAAAATTTTAAATTATGTAAAATATCTGTCTTAACCATCATGTGGGAGGGGGAAGAATACCAATACAAAACATAGAGTTAAATTTGTCAGACTCAGAAGCCATCAATCTCCATTATGAAGATGCATATAGAAGGAGAAAGAGGAGGAGGAACGGGAGACCTGTGAGGACTGGTGCTGCTCTCAACATTCCCAGAATCCGGGATTGGAATGTGGAGTTAGAAGCATTGGAGAGATGAGTGAAGGGAAGGATTCATGAACAATCTTGCTAACTAACCTGTCTGACTGAGAGCAAAGCAGAGCAAGCAGAAATGGAGGCCAAGGCCAAAAGGATTAGCCATTTGTTCTTGCTCGATCCTAGCAGCACTGAAGGGGTGAAGTGGGTGCTAATAGTTTACAAAGAAAGATCTCAGTGGCATTCAAAGAATCTAGTCTTTATGCAGCAAAACACCCTCATTTGGATAAGAAAAGTAAGGGGTAGGTTGGTTATGAAGTTTAAGCTTCAGAATGCACTAAAGAGGCCCTGGCACTGCGGAGACAGAGTAGGGAGACTTGAAGGAACATCATTGTTTCAATGCCATTCTTAGCCCATGATTCCCATGGTCAAGGTAAAGAGAATAATGTTCCCATAATAATCTCAAAGCTAATTCAAATCTCTATAATTCATATAAGAACAAATATTTTATTATATATTTCAAGTGGTTTGCTTTTATTTTTCTTATTTTTAAAATTGCCTTTCAGCAAAAAAATAAATAAATAAAAATTTCTATTTTCCCCCAGGTTATAAAAACCTTGTCATTTCTCTAACATAATTTTGATCTGATAACATCTAATTTGGTTCTATAAATATTCAATATTTTTCTGTCATTTGTTCACGTGTGTCAAGTACTGACCTCTTTATCGGATTAGATGTATGATCAAATCAGAGAAATATTCTAATATTGTTATGATTTGTCTAGCAAGGTTAAGCAATTAATCTCTGAACATTTCAAACTCATCTAGAAAGCTACTACTTTGGGTGAGCTTGACAATTAAAACCATTCAACTCATCTCTATTGAAAATAACTTTGTAATAGTTACTGATATACCAAAGGCCTTTTTTCTACAATTTAAAATTATAAATTATCACTTGTTTATAACTTGTTCATGGCTTTTAGGCAGGGACACTCACATTAGTGATTAGTTTTCAGGAAGCCCCTTAGAAATGTCATCATCATAATTCTTCTGAAAGTTACAGACAAGAGCTGGTGAAATAGTTCCACTTGTAAAGGTGCCTGCCAACAACCTGATGCCCTGAGTTTAAAGTCTGGGACTCATATGGTAGAAAGAGAAAACTGACTTCTTGGGTTGGCCTCTGGGCCCTTTACAGATTCTGTGACAAACCCAGCACACTTCCCACAGCAAACGGAAATAAAAAGGGACTGCAATAGAACATATTAAAAATAAAAAGTATAGGTATAGGAAGAGTTCATTATAAAATTTTCAGATTACGTAAATAAAAATAAAAGGTTATTCCTCAGACATGATCATGAAAAATACAGTCCTATATTTGCTTCCATATATTCTAAGTTCATAAGAAGACTCACTTAGAGCTGTCCTTCTATCCTGTAAAAGAAACTGACATCAGGTCATACATGGCTGTTTCATGTGCCTCTTTCCATTTGGATATATATTATGCATGAGATTGTTCTATGGGGCTGGAGCGATGACTCAGTTCTTGTTCCCAGTACCCACAAAGTGTCTTACAACCTCCTGGAATCTAGTTCCTACTTCTAACATAAGCAGATACCACGTTTATTGGTGCACACATACAGATGAAAACTCATACCTGTCAAAGAGAAATAAATCAGTCTACTTTCCAACTCAGTCTATTAGTCTGTAATCTGATGGTACTTTCTCAATAACACAATGTAACATTCTCAAGATCAAAAGTCTCAAACACAGTATCATACTGCATTATTTAATACAATCATTCAAAAAAAAACAAAAATGGAATTAGAAAGATTTTCCTAGTGCATTGCCTTGCTATGTGTATTGTGGGCACACATTGCAAGCTTCTCTTTTCTTAAATGAACATGTTTTATGCACATGTCTTCCTAGAAACGCTGAGTTTATCTTAGCGTATTCACAGATATGTCTCAGGAGTGAGTGGATGAATGAACTGGGCACTCTGATTTGTGCTACTAAATAATCTATTTCATTAAAATGGGAATTTTAGCATTGTTATTGAAATGAAAAAAAAACCTTCATTTACCCCTACCTATCACAGATTATCCAGCACACTTTGTAGATTTTGTTAGTATATTTTACAAGGACTTCTAGTACAGTTTAATGTTAATTTGGAAAGATGAAAACAGAAGAAAAGTCTAACTCACAAAACAACACAGTGCACCATAGCTAAGAGGAGATGTGGTTCCCTACCGCAAGCTTTCCTGTTCAAATCACTTTAGTAACTAAATTTTTAACAAGCAGTAAAGCAGATATTTATATTTATTTGCACAGCAGTCAATTTATATTCCACAAAAGCTAAATTCCCATCCCCAACAAAGCTTTATTCGCGTTGACATTGTGCAGAAAGAAAGAAAGAAAAGCCCCGTAATAAAAACCATTCACTATGCCAGATCTGTCATTACATTTTCCTGTTCAGCTGCCAGATGTATTGCATTATACTATCAAATTGATAGATCTAGTGTTATTTCTACATTTACCATTTTACAACAACAAATAGAAATATAAGAAAGCTTGGGTAACAAATCTTGCTTAATATGTATGTGAAGGAGACAGTTTGTCTAAGAGAAAATATAACTGATGACAGATTTCATTTCAGGCTGCTTGTGCTTATTAAGATGTCTGCAAACAGAAAGCCAGATCTGGGTACATCTCTTTCTGCAAACAAAGGAAAGTTTTAATTGCTTTAATCAGCATTTGCATTGTCTTCATGGTGACACAGAAAAACAATTCAGTTCCAATCAGGCAACATCTTCCAGAAGGGAAATCTTCCGTTTAGAATAGAAGCGAACCTAATAACATGTTGCCTATAATTCTCGAATAAAGTTTAACAATGTAATACTGTGCTGACTTCTATTTAAATTATTCCTAAGCCATTAATAGAAAGGCTGGTGCTGGGTTTTTGCTATGTCCTTATTAGGAATATCATTTTCAGATATAAAAAGTGACTCCCATAAAATGAGGAAGCAGACTGAGCAATCAACCCAAATGTCAGCATACAAGCTATTTTCCCCAACAATATCTCAAACATAAAGATGTCTTTGCTTTCCAGGAGTTCTTTTCAACTTTGCCCCTCGAATATGCATTCCATCCCGAGCAAATGCAAGATTATGGTATAAGTTAGCAATATATTAAAAACAATAAAAGAACTTTGGTATGCTTAAGTAAGTCTGTAGCCTTAGATTTTGACAGAGAGCATTTTCAAAACTCTTGGTACTTACCAGAAAGAAAGATATAAAGAGAGGAAAGGAAGAAAAAAGACTACTGGATAAATGTCACCACAAGCTTCAATAAGGCTAAAAGATTCTCCCGTTCTTGGTTTAATATCACACATATATCACCGGCATCCTGCAAATGTGGCAATGGTTAGACTCAGAAATCTTATTAAAGGTTGGGAATTTTAAAATGCGGAATGGATGGAAATTAAGCTTCAAAACGAGAAATAACAAGATATAGATGCTGGCTCTTGACATCATTTGAGTTCTGGAATCTTGGGTAAGCTTCCCGACCCAACCCCTTTCCAAAGCCTGGGTTTGCTCATGTATAGAATGAGCATTTGTTTGATGTTGCACGAGATAAAAGAACGCCAGAGCCCATTTGTGGAGCAAGCGTTGTGCTGATACTGAGAATGTGGGGCCTTCCTTCTTAAGTCACCTTCTTGAGTGCAGGTACAGATGAGTTCCATTGCTTAATCAGTGACATGCAGAATGTGGTTTTAGGGCCACATGGGATACTTCTATTTCCTCAGACACCTGTGTCTTCAGAAAGCAGTTTATGTCTATAAAGTAAAATTGGGCCAGAAAATCAAGAATGCTTATTTTTTAAAAAGCTATGCAAGCAAAGATGCTGTCTGGAGATGCTTACATACATGAAAATGGATTTAGCTGTACTTTTCTTTTCATCTTTTTGGTTTTTATAAATTCAGTGCCAAAGATGTCACACCTTGGCTCTACCTTTCTTCAGAGGACTGAGTAATTTTGAACAAATTATGCAATGTCTAAGATTCAGTTTTCTCAGTTCTAAGTAAGGTGTTAACTCAGAAGACAGTAATTAGGCTTAAGTAAGTTAATCATGTGATTCTCAGAAGAGAGCGTGGATTATATGGCTGGAGTCCATCAGTAGTAGCTATGGCACATCTCACAAAACAAAATGTTGCAAAGCCCAGGAGCAAGAATGAAAATTCTTTAAGCAGCCACATCATATATTTTAACCAACAATACCAAAGGCTGAATAACATATAATAATAGATGCCTTGTGGGTTTTGAGAGAGTGATGCTGTTTCTCAGGGCTCTCCCTTCCTCCTCTATGCCTTCAGCTGGGGAGGTACACTTCCCTGTGAAAGATTTTAGGTAATACCTGTTATGAGGAAACGGGGCTGTAGCAAATGTGTCCTTCTCTCCTGGAGTCACCCTATGACTTCCTGACTAGGAACTCTACAAATGCTAAGCACACAGAAAATTAAGAAAAGTCTTATTCTTTCAGGCAGTCACACCCCTGTTGGTGGAGAAAACTTAAATACTATGATTAAAGCTCACATTTTGCATACTAGCAGTTATAACATGATCTACATTATTATCGACTCCATGAATAAAAAAGCAAAGATTTATTTATTTGTATGTCCTGCAGAGCCTGGTAATAATGTTCAAGAAATGTTTGCCGGATTGAACTGAACACCTTTAACAAGTACAAATGAATACAGTTTGAATAAGTAATTGTCGGGAGAATGTCATATCAAGAAGTGATGGCAGCAGAACTCTGAGATCCCCATTGTAGGCCTGGAAGATGTGAGAAGCCCCAGCTTTGAGTGTTGAGTTCCTGATCAGCCAATTATCTTGGGAACATGAGCGGCAATGAGGCAAATGGCACATATAGGGTGTGTTGAGGCAACCCGGGGTCCACATAATTTTCAATGCATTGAGTATTGCAATACTTCTCCTTTCAAACAAAGTGCCCTAATAAGAAAGATTTGTTTTCTGTGAATAATTTTATAACTTGATTTTAAATGCTAAATATCCCTGGTTTTACAGATTAAATTATTCTATCCAAACTAAACACTTACCTAAACATGAATATGTCAAACCTTGAAGTATGCTGTTCAGCGACAGTGTTGCCAAAGGTACCTACCGTCCTGGAACAGAGGTCTTCTTTCACTACCAAAGACAAGGAAATAATGTTGTCATGGGCTAGGTTAGTCAGGAAAAATTTTGTTCATGACCTCTGTTTCTTTTCTGTCTCTAAACAACGAATATCAGTAGTTGTTCAGTTTATGCCTTAAACACAACTTCATAACTAATTGCCCTTATCTTAGATTAAAAATATGAATACAATGAAGATAGGGGTCATATAACACAAAGAAAACCGTCCTGGTGCAATTCTAACACGTGTCTTCTGTAGTTACTTATTTTCAAATGTTGTCACTTTCTTGATGCTGGATGTGTGATATTTAAACCAGAAGTACCATCATCTCAGCACTACTGGCATCCCAGCTGCAGCAGCATCCCAACTGCAGCCACATCCCCACTGCATCACAGCTACCACTAGCATCCCAGCTGTACCAATATCCCAGCACCACCGGCATCCCAGCTGCACCAACATGTCAGCAGCACCAACATGCCAGCAGCACCAACACCCCAGCTGCATCAGCATCCTAGCTGTACCAGGATCCCAGCATCATCAGCATGCCCACAGCATTGGCATCACAGCCATGCCCAGAACCTCAGCTGTCCCAGCATCCTACTGCATCAGCATCCCAGCTACACCAGCATCCCAACTTTACTGTTATCCCATAGCAAACTTGTAGAGATACAGTGCTTCATGCCTTACCTTAGATTCACTGAATTCTGCTCTGCATTTTAACAAGTACCCAAGGATATGCATGCATATTTCAGTTGGGGAAGCATTGTTTCTGAAGGCTCAATATTGTAAAACATCAAGGGAAACACCAGGTAAGAGTGGGTGGTCACTAGTTATTCCTATGATATCTAATGCCATTGTTTCGTCATAGGAGCTACAAGAAAACTTTGGGTTCTTGTTATAAATAGGGCATGTTACCAAATGAGTTCTCTAAATGATTTCCAAATCAAAGTCTCATATTGGTTAAATGAAGAAGGAAAAATGTAGTATTTTTGACTTAGTTTTTAAAAGTTGGTACAGGGCATCATAGGCATGCAGAAGAAGGTAGGGATATCTAGTAGGCTTCTCTGCTAGTAAGACACTATCTGAGATATACAGGACCTAGCATTTACCTAAAGACAAAACACAAAACTTTCCCTTTGTAAGTGTCTGCCAAGTCAGAAATAAAAAATCTGAAGGAAGCATATTGGAAGGATGTGTTAGAAGGATATTATCATCTATTAGGGTACTCAATGAGGATGCTTTGGGATGTTTTCAAGATAATCTATTGCACTACGATAATAGAATTCTATGTAAACTAAGCTGTAGAGAAAATACATAAAAATATTTATATCTAATTTGCTCTGAAATAAAACTTCATTCTGTGCTGTGTTGCTTGTCTATCAAACACCTATTGCCTATGACCAGGCACAAAGTACCGACACTGAATTATTCTGTCAAGCGTAAGTCTGGGAACTTTACACCTGCCAGTTCAGACTGATTTTCAATATTGTGTGAAAATGCCAAGAAATGACCCGTCAGTCTCTGTTAGTGACATGAGTCCTGTTCATGTTGCTCAGTGGCTTGTACAGTGTATCTTAGAGGGATTATTTTTATATGGCTCAGTATATCTCAACGTCCCAAGCAACAACCATCTTGCATACTTGGTACTGAATTAAAGTAGAAGTACGAATCAGAAAAATGTCCTTAGTTGGCAATTATATGTGAATGTTTGAGCACAAATTATTACTGATTTTGGTTTTGTGTGTGTGTGTGTGTGTGTGTGTGTACATATATGTGTATTTGTGCTGCATGTGTTAGAGATCAACTCCAGATGCATTTCTAAGGATGAAATTAACCACGCAGTGTCACCATCACTTCAGGTCCCATACTTCAGGTCCTATACTTGCATGCAAGCACTTGACTCCTTAGCATTGTGGTTCAATGTGTCTAGGGATACTTATACTCTGATTCAAATAAATAAAAGGCTTTGACCCAAAATAAGGACAATTTTTGTACAAACCAAGGCCTGGGACATTCGGGTTCTGGTATTATAACTAAACTTTAATAATAATATCCCCTCTTATTATAGATGACCAATATAAAATCACACCAGCATGCAAATGAGATCCGCAGTAGAAATAGCCAAACTTATTTCTGAACCCTATGACACCCTTTATATTTAAATAAACCTTGAGTGGAGGAAAATTGCTTACTTTTTCTTTGGATACTTTCTTTACATTTTGAACAGCTGTCAACAATAAATGGCCTGGGAGGTAATAACAACCTCTTTGATTGAGGACATTTGTAAGCTGATTTAAGATGTGTTCAGCCTAGGGCAGGCCTCACATTTCATTCTTCATCTTTTGTATTGGATGAGAAACTTTCAGCTCTGGTTCCAGGCGATTGAAACAGGAGCTAGCCCACTGAGAACATGCATTGTCTTTACTAAGGCGTGCATACTATCCACAAACAGTAAGTCATGTCTTAGGCTCTGTTCTCAGACCTCTGCCCATAGTAAGTCATTTCATCCCTGTGATAGCTTAAATACAAAATGCCCCCTGTAGGCTCACACTTTGAATGCTGGAGACAAGCTAATGTTGCTCTCTGGGGAGGCTGGGTAAACTATGGGAAGTGGAACATAGCTGGAGGATGTGGATCTTTGGGGGCATTCATTTGAAAGTCACACCTGGGCCATTTTGCTTTCTTCCATCATCTGTTTCTAGTGAGAAGCAGTCAAACACTCCTGCCACCTTGTTGTACCACTACTCAACAGGTCCTGTATCGTGGGCCAAGTATTGTGGTTTGAAATTTCAGCAGAAGTCAATCTTTCCTTTTTCAAGATGCTTTACTCAGTAATTAGGTCACACCAACGCAAAAAAAAAAAAAAAAAAAAAAAAAAAAAAAAAAAAAAAAAAAAAAAAAAAAAAAAAAAAAAAAAGCACAGTACCAGTACCTGTCAATCAAGACTAAAGTATAGAGGGTTAAACTTGACCAATATCACACAATCAGTAATGACAACTAGGGCAGAACTCCAGGAACTAGACTATGTGCAATAGCAACTGATCGGGCATCTAAGATACTCCACATGCGACATGCAATCATCAGTGAATTCTCCATACTACATTGTGTTTAGTTGAAACCTCACAACATCCAAATGAAAGAGAGTCTATTATGAGTATGCTCTGTTTCGTTTGGATATTTGTCACTCATAAAACTCATTGACATTCAATTTCCAAGTGTGGTGGTTTGAATAGGTACGGCACCTATAGACTCGTGTATTTGAATGCTTGGTCAATAGAGAATGGTACTATTAGGAGGTGTGTCCTTGTTGGAGTACATGTGATCCTGTCGGAGGAAATGTGTCACTGGGGACAGGTTTTGGGATTTCAAACGCTCAAGCCAGACCCAGTGTACCTCTCTTCTTGCTGCCTGCTGATCCAGATGTTGAACTCTCAGATACCTATCCAACACCATGTCTGCCTGCAAGCTAGCCTGCTTCTTGCCATGATAATAATGGACTAAACAACTGAACTGTAAGCAAGCCCCAAGTAAGTGTTTTCTTTTATAAGAGTTGCCATTGTCACCATGTCTCTTCAGAGCAGCAGAACACTGACTAAGACACTAAGATGCTGGTATAGAGGTAAAGCTATTTAGACGTTATTAGGTTGTGGGGGACATGTTCACGCTGGGAAGTGAATTCACTCTCTGCCATGTGAAGAATATAATGTTGAAAGCAGAATCTCAGCTGTCATTGGGGACTCAGCCTACAGAACTGTGAGAAAAAATATCTCTGTCCTTTATAGTCATTCCTTTTCAGGTAATTTATTCCAGTTCATCCTCCTACCAATTTTACATAGGAGAAAGCACACTAACTAGTGGAAGGATGCTGACATGGTAGAGGAGAGAACCATGAAAAGACGAAATTTATACCTTCTAATAATAATTAAAAGAAAAGAAAGGGAAAATCAGAAACAAATAAGAAATAGATTGAATTCGATTCAAAGCATGTTTGTGGCTTTAAATCAATGGTAATAAAGCACTTTCTATTTTAAAAAAAAAAAAAGACAGAATTCATTCAATAACTCACGCTCCTGGTCAACTTTATTCACAGTTTTGAGTCCATCAAAGAGCAATAAAGATGCTTTGTATGAAGAATGCACATGTTGTCCAGGAGGACTGAATAAAGAAGAAAAGATGTTTATCAAGTTTAAAATTCTTGTCAGACACAGCTTACTCCTTCCCCCAAAGATTATGTCTTAACTCTACTATTAAAGCTAAACTGATGATCAAGAGGGAAGTCATTCATAGTCCTGGAAACCCAGCTAAGTATTCAGTGCTAGTGTAGCTATGGTTATTGGGGGAGACAACATTACTACTGATTTACTAACCCAGCATAATCACCCAAAACAAGCTAATCATGTGTCCTTATACCCACAGATAAGCAGTCTCCTTGTTAGGAAAGCATCTCTTTGAACGAACAAAGATCACTAAAGAATTGTGGTGCCCAGTCCAATGGATACTTGGAAAACAATATTCTAGCACCTATGGATCAGAGAACATTGCAGAAAAGGAGCAGAAAGATTTTAAGAGCCAGAAGATCAGGGAGTTGGCAGCAAGATTGTGACCTTGTCTACTAAGGTCAGAAGCTACACCCACATGAAGAAGTCTCACCAACATGACTGTCTAAGCAGGACCTGAACAAGGAAATCAGAAATGGACACACCAAAGTGAACAGGAGAAAGACCACAAGACCTCAGACTAGGTGAAGAACTATAGACAACTGAGGAAAACTAGGAGCAGGAAAAGTTATCTTTCCAGTGAAGAACACACCAATTGATTTTCCTGTGCCAAAATGGTAACCCTCAAAACATACATGCAAGTAATATTATATAAGATTGAGCAGATTATATGGAGAAATGTATATGTAAATACATATGTTTATATACATGCAATAACAATTAATGAAAAAAGAGACCATGAATTTGTAAGTGAGCAAGCAGAGATATATGGGAAGATTTGGGGGAGGAAAGGAAAAGGAGAAATGTAATTATTATATCATAATCTTAAAAACTACAAAAAGAAAGAAACTAAATTATGTCACCCCCCCCACCAGGGTTAACATATTCCCTTAAGTTACTGCCTTAGGTCCTATATCTGTTTCTCATTCAACTTCCAGACAAGTTCTGAGGTTTTCAGGAGGATGGATGGTATGCATCACTTAGAGGCTTTCCCTACCCATCTTCTTCCTCGATCACCGTCCTTCCCATGAAGTCAATCAAGATTTGTTTCAGAAGTTGCTTTCCCCTGGGTCTCTACCATGACCTTCTTCTTCAGAATAGGGCACACCTGGCCCTGCCTTTTCTATGCTATCCTGGTATTCATTTTATGTTTGTGTGCTTCAGGCATTTAGTTCTGCAAGTACAGCACATGATGCCCCAGTACAAGGACTTTCTTTTTCTTCCACTGGTTCTCCAGTGCCTCACATTGTGCTTCAGACAGAGTGGGATCCCAGCGAGTGATTGGTGCATGAATGGATTAAGAAAGGTATCTCTTACTCTCATGGGAAGGAGCTTCCACTGAGAATCATAACCATCTCTTCTTGATTTTTTACTTTTGTAAGGTGCTAAAAGGGCATGTGAAGGACAGGAATGCAAATCATAAAAAGTGTAGGAAGAAAAGAATTCGCTAAAGATCTTCTCTGTAGCCCTGATGGAGAATAAAAATTGACAAAGTAAACAAGGCTTACTTGAGTTTTTCTATGCCAGATCGTAAATTAATAAATAATTCCCTTTTTCTCTGACCTCACCAGGGGACTTTTCTTTTGGTTTTACTTTGAACATTTTTACTTTGGAATAAATTTAATTTGCAGAAGAGTTGTATAGGTCATACAGAGTACTCTTAGGAAATCCCCCGCTAGTTTTTCCTGGTGTTCACATCTTTCACAACAAGGCATGTTTCTGAAAATTATGACGCCAACAGTGATGCATAACTGCTAACTGGACTCCACGGTTTATCCATTGTTTCACGAGTTCCCCAGACTCTCTATTTTTTCTATGCCAAGATCCCATCCAATAAACCATACCACAATTAGTCTCTATGCTCCTTAGCTTCCTAACTATGCCATTTCTAACTTTCCTTGCTTTTAATAACCTTGAAGCTGTGTACTAACCCTCTAGCTTGGCTCAATGTTTGACAAGATTCCAGCAAAAGAGAAATATAAGATTATAATCTTTGTTATACTTTTCTGAAATATCATGAGTCTTGACAGATTCATTCCTTGCTCCACTCCCAGGCTCTCTAAGCCAAACAATTCTCCGTCCTACAATAAATGACCTTTAACTCCAAATCCCCAGAAAGAGTAGTGGCATCTGCTGCCTATGACTTAGGCATCTGTCAGTAACATTTCATCTAACAGTACAAGAAAGAATATGGTTCGGAGTCAATGCAAATGGCTCAAAAGCAATTAAGGAATATAAGCTATTCATTTTAAGGATTATTTAAATTCTGTATGTGTCAAACTTTAAAAGATTAATTTACCATAATGAGTACCAAACTGAAAGCCCTGGCTTTGGAGTTAAGACATTCTTAGTACATTTTCAAACTGTGCCCCTCAACAAACTGCTTTCAATACCAATTCTGACCTCAGTAGTCCCCTGTGTATCCATTTGTAATTGTAAGTGTACAGAATGACATTACGGAAGCAGTTTTGTGATCTTTATAGTCTAAAACTGAAGATTTTGTTGGTCACAAGGTAAGACACTGAAAGACCAGAAAGGGTTCTTGAGTGCTCTAATTTCCTATTCCAAATGTTCTCTCTTTGATCTATAAGACTTTTAGAAAGCTCGAAAAATCGTTCTGAAGCTACAACAAGACTTGTGAAGCGGACTGCTGCCGCTGAGTGTTTACAATGTGCCAAACCCCTACTTTATCTTCACTGAATCCCAGCACACAGGACTGTGTTGAAGGTGGAGAAACTGAGGTCTGGGGAGCAGAGAGGTTGCTGTAATTTATAAAGGGCACACACATAGAATGTGCACCTTGATTGACTCAGGCCTGGCTCCTCTTAACAGAAACTCTATATTGACATTCAAGGAACTTCTTAGAAGTCTTCACCACACATGGTGAGGGCGCTCGGAATCTTGTGTTGATGGCTGCAAGCTGAGGGTGCTGCTTCTGACTCCTTTGTGTTGCCCATTAAATGTAAAATGATGACTTCCTACTCTTTCAGCACATTCTCCACATTGCTTTACTTACATCTTGATGTAACTTTAGATCTATAAACTATGACAAGTTGAAGGAAGTTAACAGTAAAAACAGTTATTTTTAGAGCACGGGAAAAGGATACAACATTTTGACCATGCATTTCATATATAGACATGTCCCGAAGATCCTGCACGGTCAAGTACCTAGCTTCTGGTTCCAGGCTGAGCAGTTCCCTAACATGAAGCCCACTGGATGCATGGTGTGAGTGAAATCACCCATTCTCCCCACTCTTGCTACCAAATATCCTCTTGAATGATGTAGAATACTGCTCATTGCACTGAATACTGGCTGTTTCATTATGGTGGTGGTTTGAGTAACAAGCTTTCTGGGCTTGATTCATAAATGAAACAATTAATATTGCTATACTCTTCCTTTGTTTCTATTTCTTTCCTATCATGGTGCTTTCTCAATGTCGCCTTCCAATATAAATCTAAAATTGGAGCGGAATAAACTACAAATATGCTTGCATGTGTGGCGTACCCACTAAAGAACATGCACAACCAATGATCACCTTTATAGCAGGATTTATTAGCTTACTTAAGTATGAGAAATTCAATATGTACCTTACAATACCTTTTCATGGCCAGCCAGAGTCCTTCTGATAGCCTCTTTCTTCACCCTATCATTTCCTTAGGACCCAACTACCTTGATAAATGAAAAAAAGACCAGTTCAAGGAGTTGCTTGAGCCAGCCAAGAGTCTAGAATTTGACAATATACCAGCACCACAGCAGTTCAAAAATACCCTCATTCCAACACATATATGAATTATATTTATAACCATAATAAAGGAAGTGACTTTAACATGCAGGAATAATCTGATTGGCTGCTGTAAGCATTTTTCTTATAGGCAAATGGCCTACAATTGTAATTTGCTTGGCTGTTTAATTACAGGAATTTACTTTTGGATTAAGATATGATTTGCTCTCACACAATCTAGGGAGAGCTCACTTATGTAAAACAGGTGCTTTAACCTAAACTTGTCAGTCAATTACAGAGGCTGTTTTAAACCAAATTGATTTTGGTTCAAAAATCTTAAATGTCTTTGAAGATATTTCTCAGTCTTCCAGGGAGGCAAAGTCACATGATCTTTGTTCCCTAATCCTTCTGCTTTTCCATTACCTAGTATAGTAATAGTAACTGATTTGTAACATCAAACTTTCTCAACTGATGGTCTCTTTAGACACACCATCATGTTGATGTCTGTGGCAAGGCTGTCTAGGTCAAGATGGCTTAGAGCTCCTCCACCAGCAATGCTGTTCCCCTTGCCACTGCATCCTTCCGCCGTCATTTCCACAGAGAGAAGTTACTGGATCTCTTCTTCGTATGTTTGCTAGCTCTGACAGATTTTCCTTTCCAGTTCTTCTTTATCAAGCACTCAACTAGAGTCCTAGCATCGAATCTTTCTGGCCTATTCTTTTCGAACCTGGGCATTCCTGTGAGCCCCTCATTCGCATGAACTGGCAGGTTGTACTTGAGCCATTTAAGATACGTGCCAGACTTGCTTGAATCATAAGGTGAATACCATTTATGATCCAGTTTTCTGTATCACTCTCTAAAGAGGCCAACCTTCCACAACACTGCTAATGTAATAGTCATAATGAAAATGCATTTCCTTATTACATAAGAGCTGCTTATGAAATCCCAGTACATTTCTCACAGCCAGATTAAACATTTTATTGCCTTGATTTTTCATCAAGTATGCAAATTCTTTTTAGCAGGTTTCATTCTTGATTTAAAACCATTTTTCACGGAAAACTAAATCATGTATGGCCATATGGTCTCATGACAAAGCATAGTTAAGAAAAAAAACTCAGTGAGTTTGATACAGAAATGCCTCTTTGATGTTCCTTCAAGTGAAAGAAACACACTTCGTAGCCGCAGAGAGAGGTGCCGTGAGAAAGAACTCTTAAATGTCGATAACCATGTAATGTGAGCACTTGCTGAAGATAAAAGACCATCCGCTTTGCTTTGCAAGAAGGGAAGACGCGGTTTGGGTCTCAGCTGTAAGAGTGAAAGAGTGCATGGAAGAAAGAGAGGAAGGTGTTTTTAGGGAGGGAGCAAGATGAATTTTGAAGTAACAGACCATCTGAGCTGTTGGCATTCTGCACTGACATGTCCCATGCCATGTTCCTTTCCTGGGTTCGAGGAATTCAGGAAAACCTGTGGAGCTGCCACTAATGAAAACAAGGAACATCCAGTGGCAGGGCAATGCACAGCAGGCATTGTAATACAGACAATTCATTTATAGTGCAACTAAGTCTCAGAGCACTATTGAAAGGCTTGTACTTCTATATGTAGATAAGTGAACCAAGGTTCGAAAAGCAAAAGTAAGTTCGTGAAACTTGTGGTTAATAGGTGACAGTTCCTGGATCCCAGCTCAGGGAGGTCTGACTTCACAGCCCACATTCTTCCTGCAATGGCGTTATGCCGTTTGGTAAATAAACAAATAATCAGAATTATTAAGTATCCCTTATCCTATTTTGTCCAACTCTTCCCTAGGATAGATTTTAGAAACTCAGAAAGCAATCATCAGTCAGTAGCAATATATTATTAGCACAATCCCACCTGCACCAGAAGTCATGTGTAGGAAGAATTTGGGCCTCAGGACCACCATCGGTTAACAAATTCTGTCATCTTGACAAGGTACTTCATTTGCCTAAGCATGTACCTCCCCCTTTGAAAATAAGCATGATAACACTCTTCTCAAACAGACCTCTTTAAGAACTAAATTGCAGATATGTATATATTACCTGACTCTTTGTGGGAATAAATAAGGTGATACTTACACATAGGCTTCTGGAGTCTACCTACAAGACCACGGAGTTTCTTGAAAATTCTTTTACCATCCAAGAGCCCATCCCAGTCTCATATCATGGTGTGGTCATGGTGCTTTCACCATCTCTAGCATTCTGCCTTCAGTCAAAACACCAAGTTCCCATCGCCCACTGCCTTCCCTGCAAAGGGAACTAGAAGAACAAGCAGTACAAGTCTTTGGCAAATTAAGAGTCTGAATCTGACTCAGAATCCCACATTGGCTCAACACCTCCTAAGGAGAAAGTTTGTAAGTGCTAACAACACTGTTCACTCTAGTCTGTGAGGACCTTTGCACATTTAAAAGCAATGGAATTTGTGCCCTGTGAGATGCGGCAGCTGAAGATGGTGCTAGAAACATAGCCCAAAGGAAAGCAGTCATTGTTATGTTCCAGTCCCTTGGACATACAGATTCCAGGACCGAGGCATGGGAAATAAATGTCCACCAAATTCACAGTTAAGTTGGACATGAAAATTTTACTTTAATGGACCCAGGTGTTTTTCCCTCTTCTTTTGTTGGGAAAGATCCTCATGGGGAGGTATGAATTTTAAAATATGATTTAATGAATGTTTCAGATTGTAGAAAGGCACAAGACCCAGGAAAAATCTAAGAAATATCTGAACTTTCAGGTAGGATCAACCAATATATAATAACAGACAGGAAAGCTTGCAGAGGTGGAGGAGTAAGAAAAGGAAAATGAGCCTACGCTCTAGACCTAGGATGAGAAATGTCCTGGAAGTACTGTGACCTTATTGAAGGATGAAAAGCACTGTTGGAAAGGGAAGATACACGCGTGTAACAACAATTAAAGGGAATAAAGAGGCCATGAATTTGAAACAGAACAAGAGGGTGGGTATATAGGAGGGTCTCGGGAGAGGAAAGGAGAAATATAAATTATATAATTATAATGTCAAAATGAAAGGAAAATGTTTTGAAAAGTATTCTTACTAGAGAGAATAGCATTATATACTGGACTGGGGATGAGGGTGTGTCGGAATTAGCTTATTACTCAACAGAAACAGGAAAGAAAGTTTCTCAAAGCACAAGCATGGTAAAGCCAACTTCCACTTAATATGTAATGTCTCTGACTCGTCAATCCTTGATTTTTAAAATTCTGCATTGTCTACTGTATACCATCTGTTAACACAGTTCTCGAGTACTGGATGGTGCCGTTCCTTAAATCACATTCTTCGCTCTATGTTCTTCCCCAACACTGGGCTCCCGTGTGTTAGTGTTAACTTGCTGGACAACCTCCAGCAAGCCACGTCCAGTCTCTGAGCCACCATGACTTCATCTTGATAGTGGGAACTGGGCAAAGGCATCTGCAAGTTCCTTGTTTGATCAAATGTACTGTGAGTCTATGAATATTCAGAAGAGCATTATTAGCATAATACCAGGCTCAGAGAAAAGGGAAGGTAATTGACATTTATTAAGAGGCTATCGTAATGCTTTGTTTTGACCTAGCAAGAGAAAAAGCTTGGTTCACTTGCAGTATTTTCCAAATTGCAGGTGAGTTAAGGAGACAAAGTAATCAAAGGAGGTAAAAATATGTTATAAAAATGTTACCTTCATAAAACCTTATTGCAAGGCCATAAAGAAATCAATCTCAAACTGATGGGAAACTTCTTTCAGGCTGGTTGGCTTTAACTGTGACAGAAAATGCTCTATAGGTTCTATGGAAAGAAAAGACATCAACGGTCTTGTCTAGCAAGTCTCTGCATGTTCAGTATCAACCGTCCAGGCAAGGTGTGTGCATGAATAGAATAGGGGCATGCTGTTATAGGAGTAACCAAGCATTTTTCACTGGATTCCATGTCTTCTCCACAGGAGGGAAATTGCTCCTGGTGCTATAAACATGGTCAAATGCCCATGGCTGGGAAAGTCCTAGGTTTGGAGGATGAAGCAGGGGTTATTTTGTTATTTGACTAATGATACGTTGTCAAACTGCCTTCGATGTGTACAAATGCATGCTGCAACTCTAGCTAGACCAGCTTTGATTTGCTTTGGGTAGTATTAAATGAAGAGAATCATAACTGGTCCAAATGCTAAGAACCAGTAACTGTGAGACGTCTATAACAAATGCTCACCCAAATTTTCAGGGAATATCACAGGAGAGCGAACAACATAAAGTAAAAACCAACAAATGAGAATGAGTGCTGAGAAATCCTGTGTTATGGGCATGGCATGGCTGCTGCCCTTATGAACTCACAGGAGCTGTGCTTTCTTGAAAAGCCTGTCAAGGTTCCATAATGAATTAATGGGAGGCTCCTGAGGCCTCATCCCCAGCTGAGTCGCTACTGGCAATTTGTGGCTGATGGAAGGATAGTCACTTTTTTCTTGGACTATGACAACTGATAGGCTGTTCATGTTTCATTGTATCACTCTACAGACATGACCAATTGAACGATATTTTTAAAGGGGGAGGTTATGCTCACCAGGGAGAGGAGTGGGGGGCGGGGGAGAAGGGTGGGCGGAGGGGGAGGGAAATGGGAGGCTGAGAGGAGGCGGAAACTTTTTTTTTTCCTTTTCTCAATAAAAATTCAAAAAATGGGGTGGAGGTTGTGAAGTTGGAAGAGGAACACGTTGAGGGAGGGTGGTCTGAGTGGAGCTGTACCAGGAAATTGGAGAGGGTAATATTGTAAAATTACATTGTGTAAAAATCTCGACAAATAATCACAGGTAAGAGGAAAAATATCAAAGTAAATCGGAATAAGTTGTCATCTTTAAAATTATTGCTTATTAAATGTATTCTAACCAATATGAAAATCACTTCAGTTATAACTGCTACCCTTACTGCCATCATCTTTGCTGTAAACCTTTTCCTTAAATACTTCTATTGCCTTATGCCTTCAATCTGCATTTCTTCTAAAGGTGACTCTAAACTTAAGTTCCTTACCCAAACTCTTTTACTTCCTCTAGAAGAGAACAATCATGATTGTTTGCAAGTGATTTTTATCTTTTACATTTAATTTCACTAATTCTTGGCAGTGGAACATAGGGTAAGACTGTGAGGAAAGATGGGATCAGGGAAAGGAGGAAAAGGGAGAAGAGATAAAGAGGTCAGGCCCAGAACCAACTTTCCTTTAATGGGTCGGTCCCAATTACTCTGGGTTCACAAAGGAGATGGAAATACAGTGAAGCCATTGTTAATATGGAAGGATTCCGTTATCTGGGAAAACTGGGCCAGGGTCCAGGTCTGAAGTGTAGCCTGAGGCTCAGTATCAGTGCAAAATGTGACCCGAGAAGCCAGAAGCTCCCACTTCAGTCAAAGAAAGAAATGGCAGAAGCGGAGTGGGAGAAGATAGAAATTGTCAAAGGGGCAAATACAGGTTCCTGGGGCTTAAATCGAGGTTATAGGTCCCTCTTTACAAACTGAAATCACGAATGTCTTTCAAAATTTGTTCATGCAGATTTTTATCCACCTTTCCTTTCTGATTCTGACACAATTGAAGAAATATATTTTGTACCACAGGCAAATTATATTATGAATGCAAAATAAATCATTGTTTAGTTATTTTATTATGGATGAAATATTTTCTTTAAAATGAAGACTTTTACTTCAATACCAGTGGGACCATTCAATCCAGTTGTAATGTGGAAAAGAAAATGGAAATTGTTCCATTAATATTATTCATTTAGACTTCAGATTTATTTCCAACTTTTGAAGCATTAATAGATGTTTAGAACTTCTGTGCAAAGACACCTTTCTAACGAGGTCTGAAAGCCATACTAATATATGGGAAAAGAGATATGAACTTATAGGGTAGGGTGGTAGTTTGAATATGAGTGGCTCCCATTGGCATATATATATATATATATATATATATATATATATATATATATGAATTCTTGCTCAACATGGAGTGGCACTACTTGAGAAGGATTAGGAGGTGTGGCCTTGTTGGAGCAGGCATGGACTTGTTGGTGGGAGTATGACACTGGAGGGGTGGTCTTTGAAGTTTCAAATCAGTCCCAGTGTCTTTTTCTCTTTCTTTTTCTTCTGCCCATGGATCAGATACAGAAATCTCAGATATCTATCCAGCACTACAGCACAAATTCTAATTGGTCTTAATAATAGAAACCAGGAGCCAGATATCAGGGCAAATGCTGGAGGATCAGAGAAACAAAGGAGTAAGCCGTAGCCAATTCTTATCTTGCCAGCTCCTCAGTCATAAAGGTGCTGAGCTCCTGTCTCTGTCCCACCTAATCACTTCCTCTCCAGTCATATAATTTACTATTTCCTCCTCCCTAGTGGTGGGATTAATGGTGTGTGCCACCACTGCCTGTCTTCTATGGTTAACTAGTAGCTAGCTCTCCCCTCTGAACTCCAGGCAAGCTCACTTGTTAGAGCACACACAAAATATCACCACACAGCACCTTGTCTGCCTGCATGCTACCACCGTGTTCTCTGCCATGATGACAGCAGACTAAACCTGTGAAACTGTAAGAAAGTCCTAATTAAATGCTTTTAAAACAAAGTAAGAGTTGTTGTGGTCATGGTGTGTCATCAGAGCAATAGGACACCGAGATAGACAGTTTGATACTGAATCCAATTACTAAAATAATTAAAGTAGGATCTTCGAGCCCTCTCCTGTGCACCCTAGATTCTTATCTTTACCATGCTCCTCCTGCAAGTCTCAAAGACCATTGTGACAGAGGGGGAAGAAAGGTTATGAAAGCCAGAAGTCAGAGAGGACTAGTGTGAAACAATGCCTTCTAGATGTGACAGGAGTGTGGTCCTCCTGAAACCACAGCACCTGTGTGTGCACAAGATTAAGTCAATTAACATTAAAGCATGGAGCAAGGAGAGAACTTTTCCAGTCCTGCAAATCTACAGTTAATGGCTTCTGAGGGATAGAAAATCTTCAAGATTTTCTTTCATAGCATGGCCCCTGATAGGCTATCCATGATCCAGTGGATGCTTCCATACTCCTGAGTGTATGTGAAGCACAAACTGGACTGGGCAGACTATTGTTTAAAAGGAAAAGAATGGTGTTTTTGTTAGGGTTACTATTCCTGTCATAGAACACCAAGACCAAAAGCAAGTTGGAAGGAAAGGATTTGGTTTACTCTTTATATCATAATACATTAATGCAAGAAGTTGGGGTAGGAACTCAAGCAGGGCAGGCTCCTAGAGGCAGAAGTGATGCTGAGCCAAGGAGGGGTGCCACTTACTGACTTGCTATCATGGTTGGCTCAACCTGATTTCTTCTAGAACCTAGGACCACCAGCTCAGAGATGGCATCACCCACAATGGGCTGGGCCCTCCCCATCAATCACAAAGAAATACCCTGTGGGTTTTCCTATGGAGGCATTTTCAATTGAGGTCCCCATCCCACCCATATAATTATAGCCTATGTCAAGGTGACATTAAACTAGCCAGCATGCATAGAAGGGTAAGAGAAGGTAGAAGTGGACCTGAAATGAGTTAGAGGTGAATATTGTCAAAGTACTTTATATCCTTGTATGAAATGCCCAAATAATTAATAAAACTATTATATTATGAGTAACCAAGGGCAATAGTGTGTTCACAAAAGTTGAAAGAATGTATTCCATTATTTTTCCTCCTTTTTCTTCTCCTTCCTTGTCCAGTATTTGCCTACTGACTTGTTTGATGAGGACAGAAAGTCTTTGAAACCACGGATCTAAAGGATGTTAACTTCAGGCTCCTTCAAAGTTCTTGAATGCTTTGACTGACCTGGGTGAGGACACAGGGAAGTAATATACCTGGACTATATTACCTTCTTTTCCGGAAAAATGCCTCTGCTGAATTATGATTTAATTTTATGCCCTCAGCTTTTATAAAAGGTCACTTTTGAAGAATAGTCATTCATCCATTTGGAGAGCTATTCTGTATCTTTTGCAACAGCTACTGGAAGACTGTGAATATCATATAGTCTGGTGTCTCAGATGAGCATTCATGTGACATAGTTCTCCTCTAATTTAGTAAGAAGGAAACATTCTTTCTCTCCAGCTTACATTGCTATTCTACTTGAGAGAGGGAGGAAATGTAAAAAATATAATCTGGTGCTTTTGTTTTTATTTAGATATTACAAAGTACAAAATCATTCATATTCCTTATTCTTATAAGTGGTTCCAAAGTTCAAATTCCCAAAGGAGAAAATGTTTCTCTGATGTCAAGATAACCCAGCCACAAGTACCTAACAATTACTAAGTTCTCAGAACCTCACAGGAGTGAGATAATAGTTGGCACTATTTCATTTCACACGTAAACTCATTTAGTATTGAAAAATTTACAGATAAATATATAATAAAATATTACATATTATATATATATAAATTTGATCACTTTTTTCCTCTAGAGAAGCTCGACTAATACAATGTCCCTTTTTATTTCCTGTTTTCTTTCTCCTATTTAAGTTTAATAATGTATTTGACTATTCTGTTAATATCTATATAGGTAGTATTTAGTTTCTTTTATCATAAGTGGAGCAGAATGGATGAAACACATTAGTGAATATTAATTTCTTTAACTATTTAGGGATTTATCAAATGGAATCTTTTAAAAAATTTTTGAAATTTCTGTTTTTACTTATTTATCTACTTCTAAATCAGATGATTTCTTTCTGTGATATGATCATATTTTTAAGCTAGTATGCTAAAATGATAATGCCAGTTATTATATTAAAATGGATAAGAAGAAAGACAGGCAGAGTTTTGTGTGGCGAGGAGGCTGAGGAATGATAAGCATCTGCCTCAGCCAGAGAGAAATCATGACAAAATATGGAAGACACACGAAGCATGACTAATTTTTATTGATGAGACGTCTTACAAGTCTCCCTTTCTCCTGATTTTCTCTTTGTCTTGGTTTTTCTTTTCCCAAATACGGTTTCTTTGTTGAATCACCACATTTACAACTCCATTTGTTCTTTCTTAAATACTCTACCATTCAAAACAAGTTCAAATGCAAATGTACTCAAATCTAAAGCAAAAACACAGATCATGCAAACAGAACTTCATGGAACCTACAAAGCTAAATTTTGAATCCTCTGGAACATTTGGTTTGGTATAGCACAAAATATAGAACGCTTAGCCAAACCAAACTTATTTTAATATTAAGACAATGCAGGAGACAGCTCAGTGGATAAAGTGTAAGCCCTGTAAATGTGAGACCCAAAGTTTAGATAGTCAGAGTCCACACAAAAGCAAGGTCGTCAGCCACCTATAATCCCAGCACTTGCAGGGCTGATTACAGTGTCTCCAGTTCAAGTTGGCCAGGTAGACCAGCTTCAATTGCCAGGCTCCAAGTTCAACGTGAACTGTCTCAATAAAGTGGTGAGTGACCCAAGGAAGAAACCGGATGTCAGCTTTGTGCCTCCACACCCATGCACACAAGCCATTCATAGGACAACCCTCTAAACCACAAGCACACACACAGTGCACACACCACACACACACACACACACACACACACGGCGCATGGAGAGAAGGGAATGTGAACATGAAACTTGCAGCTCCACCAATGTAGCGAGGATATATTACAGCACAAATCTGAAGAAATAACTGTGTCCCTGGGAATCTTTAAAGAGATTAGAGAGCTGCAGCCATTAGGTTTGTGAGCACTGACCAATGGGGTGATTTGAGAGGGCTAAATATTGCTTAGATTGTGACAATAATTTATGACTTTCTTTTAAAAGAATCTACTGGAGTTTTTTTTCTGAATATATGTATAAATGTGTGTGTGTGTGCGTGCACACGTGCACTCACATGCTTTGCAGCCTTCAGTGCAGGTGGGAGTAGTGATCTTGCTCACCAAATGATGCTTATCAGCACCTCTAGAGTTCATTCATTTTTCAAATTTGGTTAAAGGTAGAGGCCCGGGATAGTACTAAAGTCCTATAGTGAACAGGACGGCCCCACACAGAGTGTTCCATGGTCCTCCACGTCCACAGCATGTGCTTGAGAGGCCCTGTGCCACTGTCTGCTTCGGCATGCCATTTCATGCTTTATTGTGCTCCAGGCTGTACAAAAGCCCCGGTGCAAAAGAAGGGCAGCAAGGTGTGTAAAGAATTCTGTGACCCTCTCAGGGCTCACAGCAAAAGCCGGCGAGAGACACGAGCAGGAATGATTTAAAAAAGAAAATAGAAATCCAATTAAATCAATTTTACAAAAAGATTACACACATGCAGAAAGATAGGAGAAATCCTGCATTCTTCATGTCATGCCTGAAGTGGCCCTGAAGTAAGACTTTCTGGGGGGTAGAAATATGGCCGTGTTATAGATGGACAGCGCAGTCCAACAGTATTTTCCTTCACGCACACACAGCTCCTTCAGCTATCTCCTTTCTTTCATTTACATCACAATGAGAAGATGGAGTTCCTTTCCTTGTTATTTCTTTTTCATGTCTTAGAGAAACATGCATGACAATGTCCTGCGTTATCCTTTTCAGTGGTGTGGTATTTATTACTGTTCCTTGGCCCTGGGGAACTTCACTGACCTTCTTGAACTGCGTTTCAGAAGCATTTGAAATCCACCTGACCAAATTTGATTTTGTACTCCTCTGCTAAGCCAGGGCAGCCAGGAAAGGCATTCCTCCCTTTCAGTCTGCTGCAGGCATCCCATTGAAAGGCCAAGAGTCCACAGAGGGGGCTGCTTTGTCCACAGACTTCTGGACACTTGATCTTCATGAGAATACAAATAATGCATTTGGATCTTTATTTGGGAGAGCTAGATAATGCAAATGTTGACACGTGGTGGTAGAATGAGTAAGAAAATCAGATGAGGAAGGTCTAGGGCGCTTGCTCATCATCTTAAAAGATAAAATAAAAAAAAAAGCAGCACATGTACTTTGGATCCCGTGAGGCTCAAATGAGATAAGGAGCCATAGGTCATTCACACTGAGACGCACAGAGAGGAAGCAGTAAATTAAAACTTGGTAGGGAAGGGAATCAAGGAATCCTTATACGTTGGAGGCCCTTTAATTATGCTAGAACACAAGCCATCTTTCTGAAAGTATATATTTGAATAATCTCTATAAAAATACAACAAAGCGCACTTTTTTTTCTTGAAGACTGAAGTACCCACGATCCCCTCCTCTAATCATGCCATTTATGTATTTTATAAATAGGGACAGACATTATGAGCCATAACTCAAGTATACATTTGTGAAAAAAGAAAAGGTTAAACTGTACATATTTAATAACGTCTTCTAAGATTGCATGTGTTCCTTGCTTTACGAACCACATTGTTCAATATCTTACAAGCTGCACTTTAATCCCAATAAAAAAAATTTAAGTGGAAATGACATTAGGACTTTAAGCGAAACAGCAGACCCAGCTCCCCCACGCTGCCCCGTCAGCTGTTTCCAACTCACGATACAGATCTGCATTCGAGTGTGGCAACTCAGGTCAGAACCAGCGTTTGGTGTGCCACCTCAGAAAAGTAATAACTCTTACAACTGCCGAGCTAGATAGATATCTGATTAGAGAAAAGTTTAAATGAATCTGAAGGTGGCTCGTTCACACAGCCATGTAAAACTGTTATGACCCTGGGCTCCCAGCAAGGTTTGCAGAAGGCTGGGAGATTCATGCTGGCCACAGAGAAAGGCAGGGAGGCAGGGGGAAATGGACTGAGCGACCAACTGTCTAACTTTTCAGTTGTGGGTTTGCTCTGTGTTAACTATGGCTCAGAAGATTAAAGTCTTCATTTTAGGCAAAGAAAAGAAATAACGTTTCCTGTCCCATTTGCCAAGCTAAGTGAACAACTGTTCCTGCGCAATTAGAATTGTTAATTGATTTGAAAACATAGGGCTTTGAAGGTGGAAAACTGCTGACATTATTTCAATGGGGAGATGCACTCCTGAGAGAGTGTGCTGCAGTACAATTTCTCTCCTTGTTTTGTTGAATATCCATCTATAAAAACACTGTGAATCATGCAGTAAAAACTGCTGTGCTGATATCATAAATCTCTGATAATAAAAATTTCATTGTTGAAACAATAAAATAGACTTTTATTATAACACAGAGTATCCACCTAAACATTGTCCTTTTAGCTTCTTCGAGTTAAATGTATGCACAGTTTTACAGTCTATAAACAGATCTGGAATAAAAGTTAATAAATGTCAAAATTTGCATTTCAAAAAATTCTTGCTGCATTTTAGGGAAGATCAATCTATGAACCTTTCAACATTATGTCAAATGAAATGCTAATTGTACCTTTAGGAATTTCAGAGAGAGTGACAAGAAACTAAATGCTCAATTCCTTTGCATCAGCAAGTCGGGGATAATTGTATATCTACTCTTGTGAACTTCTAAGAAAAAAAAAAGGGGGGAAAACCGAAGAAAAAAGGGTTTTCTATTCTTTAACTCTGGAGGGTAAACTCCTTCAGCCACCCTCCATCAATCTACCTTCAAATAAAGAGTGTTAACGTGTTGACAGTGGACAAATCACACGCTGCTGCATTTATTCATTTTATAATAGGTTTGTCAAATGAGCCTCACTTAGAGAGATTTAAGAGTAAGAAAAATTTTCAGCCAGAAATAACCGACTTATTCCATTCAAATTGATGTAAGGTTTAAAGGTATACTTCCTTAAAGTCTAATCTTTATTAAAATGCACAATTTTTGAAGGCTGTCACAAAAATAAATACCAGGAGCCCAAAAAGTGCCTTTATTTTCCTTACCCTTAAGATAAAGCACTAATACATCCCATCCCTTCTCTATAATAAATCTTAGCTCAGGGTCTCTAAGAGATACAAATTATCCTCTATACTGCCTTGCAAGTGTGAGTATAGATTGAACCAATGAGCAATGTCATCTAGAAAATAGCACTTAGTGTAAGGTTTGTACCGTTTTGGGGGGCATTATCTTCTCTGTGGCACTGCCTCCATTTCAGAGTCAGGCTGGAAAGGGTCGGTGCACCTGCACAGCAGTGACAAACGAAGGTCCCTGCAACCCAGCGGCAGCTGATATTGTTAACCTGCAGTGTTTGCTCACCTATCACCATTTTCAACACAAAATAGGCATTTGCTCCTCTTTCAAATACCATTTATGGATAGCGTCAAGTCAAAAGCAAAGATTGCCCCCTTCCACATTTCTGGATCTCTACATTGTCTATTGATATGTATTAGGGATATGAAGCAAAACCACTCCAAGCGTTTGGAGGACTTCATTTACTAGGTATATTACACAGGGCCATTTGCAGGCACAAACCAGACAGCCGATTTGTAATCCTGCCTCCCATATGGAAGAAACACATCACAGCACTTTTACAAAACAGCCACAATTTGATTTATAAATGCTATTTTAGAAAATTCAAGGGGAAGTAATATGTACTTCCTCCTCTATTTTACACAGATGCCAAGTTGCCAAAGCACATATGTGTGTATATATGTATATATATATATATGCACATACACTCACATATATATATTATATATATTAGGACTTAACTTATCCACATATTTTGTCATTAAAATAAAAAAATATATTTTATTCTTAATCTCTAATTAGGCATAAGATTTTGAATTTTCTTCATGTAAGTTAAAAACTTAAATAAATTCTTAGTGGTATGCATAAACAAATGAGCATCACAGAACCATGAGTCAAAGAGTTCTCTCCACTGAACAATTGTGTCACCCACCCTCAGAGCGTGCTTTTTCCCACATGACCTGCGTGACAAGTACAGATTCTATTTAATTTTTAGATCAAAATAGTACATTTTAAGGGCACTGAGACAAAATGGAATAGATTAATTATTTTCAAAGTGTTTATTGTGCCAGAGTGTTCCTGATGTATTATGAGCGGTTTATTTAATGTAAGAAAACAGGGACATAATACTTAATAGGACATAACACTTGACAGAAATTTTCCAACTCCCTCTGATACACGCAGTTCCTAAAACAAATGCAGGACGATCAGCTAGTCTGCGAATCCTTAAAGGGAATTTCTGCAGCCCAGCTTTGTTATCAATCATCCCAATTTTGTTCCTGTTGTGCTACATTGGGGAAAAAGACTTGAGCAGGGGACAAGCGCACTCTAAACAGAATGCTCATCTTTCTCTTAAGAGTCCAAACGGAAGGCTAATAAAGAGCATTTAAAATAAAAGGGCCCATTACTCCTCAGTTTTATATGAGCTTACATGCTTTCATTGTGCAGAGTGTGTTATTAATTTAACATGCCAGATTCATAGGTTTCTGCGGTATCAGGTTTGATGTATTCATTATCGGCACTCAGTACATTAATTCACGCTGAAGTCCGGTAAATCAAAATTATACCATCTGGCTTCCTGTTCTTAATGATGAATTTGATGTAGGGGTGATTAAGATTGTTAGGCTTTTGAATTTTAATGTAAAAATTAGGGGATTAAAAAGGCATTTAGAAATGACCAATAGTTAGAATAAACTTACTGACAGGATCTAATTTGTGTACTTGCTGGTAAAGCTCCATTTTAATTAGCAGCCGTAGTCTTTCAGCACAAGCTCAAAGAGACAGAAGTTTAGTGATTAAGAAGATGAAGCTGTTAAATTGATAAATTGACCTTGAAATACTTGTAACTGTGGGGGACGGCCCAGTAACTCAAATTGTTAGTGTGTTGCAAACACACAGGGAACAGAGTCCAAGAGTGACCCCAGACAGAGGTTTGCTTTTTCCTATTCCTGACTCTCTCTGCCTTCCCACTGCCCACCACCCCTGCTCTCTCTGGTGTGGTCCTTCTTTCTCACTGCGCCACCCTTATCTTTTGGGGTAAGAGCTGGGCAGCACAGATAAACAAACTTGGCCGAGCCACCACTTGGCACGCTAAGGGTAAGATGGTGACGGTTCCGTTAGCATTTCAGAGCTCTTTGACAGGTGACATTGAAAGGTACGTCTAAACTTGAAAGGATCACATTGGTCCTCTCTGTCTCCTGCTACACTGATCCTGTACACACACAAGAAGGTGTCGGGAAGAAAGACACTTGAGCAGTGAATTAACACAGAAAATCTAGGGCACAGCCACCAATCATCTCCCTTCAGCAACACATATTTCAGGGGTGGAAGTCCCCATTCTAACCATCCCCAGCACCAAGCATGGATATTGCACATAGTCACTGCACTCAAACTTGACATGAGACTTTTTAATTGAAAGACCAATCTGACGTGGATGTTCCTTTGACAGTTAAAATTGCCTCTGGTTTGAACAAAAGCACTTGAAATGTTACACCGAACTCATTACACCTTTTCTGCATAAAGAAGTTAATAGTTAAAACAAGTTAAGACAGAAGGGAATCTTAATGTACAATATTGTTAGAATAATATAAAGAAACATTCTCATTTTCTTCTGAGATAAAAAGTATGAGAACCGATACAACGGGAAAGTGGGATTCGAAATAGAATTATTTCCTGGGAAGGGAAAAAAAAATAATAGCTACTACCTTGTGCAGTCTCGCAAAATGAGAGGCTTTAGTTCCTGTGAAATTAATAAATGCAGTCCCTAATGCACTGGAATAAAGTACAGTCGGAATGTCTTGCAGCGGAAAAACAAGTGCATCTGTGTACATCAACAACGTGAAGCCCCCTGATTCCTGGCAAGTCAAGGAATATTTTAAATCTTATATTTTAGAGGAAATCGAATCTTGACTAACCACTGCAATTTATGTCATTTTAAATAAGATATATTTGAATAAGTATATTTTTCATGCCCTAAAAAGACTGATGTCTTCTTTTATCAGCTCATCCTGTGACACACTTGAGTAGGTAGGTATATTGATTTTTTTTTTCTTTTTCTGATGGCAATGAAGTGTAAATGGAAAATATCAGACTTGGCAATCACTTAAACCATGTGAAAATTTCAGAGTGAAGGCTATTAGAGTCACTTTGTGATCTCCCCAGATGACCAGAAGGGGGGGGGGGAGGAAGGGAAAAACATTTCTACATTTCTTCAGATCCTTTTTGTGACAGCTAAGGAGAATAACATTCTTTCTAATACGCCAGTTTTCGTCTCTGGTTGAGAATAACCTCCGTGCTTTCTTATGTCACTGGCTGGGGGAAGATGAAAGAGCCAGCCTTGTGTAAATGGCTTTGTCTAACCATCAGTCTTTAGCTCTGCATGGCAGCTGTACTGTTGACATTAGCTTGTGCACTGGGTGAAATTGAAGTGAGTTAAATGTGACCTTGGCTTAGTTGCTGAAGTAGAAATGAACTCTACTGGGAGTGAAAAAAAATAAGACCAGTTTCTCTAACTTCATTTTTTCTTTAATGAGTTTAACAGCACTCCTAGGATTTGGTACATTTTACAAAAAATGCTTTATTTCCTTTTCTATTTTATACCGAGTAATCAGCATGTAGTTAGGTTAGCTTGCCCTTTTGTTATGAAATCCTTGCTTTGGGTATTTAAATGCCATATTTTTTAAAAATAAAGAGGCATAATTATTTAGTCACATTTTTCACCTGATTCATCAACAGCCGGTAAATATGGCCTGAAACTATCCATGCTTGTTTGTCCTTTGACTTCAATCATCAGTACTGGACCATGGGGACATTTTTAAATATCCAGTGTTTCTGGTAATACTGCATTGTCCATGCTTGCAATCACTAAACAACCTGCTGGAGACCTACGTGGCAAAGGTGACAGGACAGACTAGAACACTGGTATCTTTGGTTTATTTTCCTAATATAAAATCAGACAATTTTAATATCCAAAGATTAGTCATTTAGTGGAGATAATTCTAAAAATCTTTAGAGTTTTAATTCTTGTTTGACCAAGCTTCGTTCATATATGTATATGTGGACAGATGCAAACACACATTCTATATGTGCCTATGTCTCCTCCTGTATACAGGTGGATGTGGTCTTTGTAGGTACAAGTTGCTTTCTTGCAATGAGCAACAACTGAGTCTTTAAAGCTTGGTGACTGTCATCAAGATGTTCAAAACAGCCCAGACAAAGAGCTGAAATTTGCCATCTAGAATCTGAATATACCCTGATTTCCTTACCATTTGCACTGCAGACTTCCTTAAGAATGGCTTCTACCCTATGCTAGACTCACCACCATGGACCACCCTGGAGCCTGCCTTTTAGCCTTCTTTTTATAAACATCCTTATAACAGTTTCCCATTTTAAGCCTTTATTCTTTCCCCTGGTTTATAAGACAGACTGACTCCCAAAGATATTTACATTCTAATCTTTAGCCACCCTGCCCTACCTAGAAAAAAAATGAGTAAATAGAGATTCTGACAAGGTGAAATTTTCTGGACTGTCTGTGTGGATCTGATATTCCTGTGAAGGTTTTATGGGACAAAGATTGGAGCCAGAGTCAGAAAAAGAGATACAAGAATAGACTAGAGATTGGGATGATGTGAGACATTAAACAAGGGATGCAGGAAAGCACCAATGACCAGAAAGGACACGTGAAGGCATAGTCCTCCCCTAGACATGCAGAAGGAGCACAGGAGAACCAACTTAAAATCTTGGGCCTTTTCCTTTCAGAATGGTTAAGATAATGGTTTTGAGTCTTTAAGTAATTTGTTGCAACAACATAAGAAAATGGATACCCAGGTATGTGAATGTTGCAATCATTGACAGTCTATCATATTTTCATAGAGTCATTTAAGTAATTTGTTTATGATCATTTTCCTCACTTCTTTTACATGTGCTCACGCCAGTACAGAGCTCAGAGTTAACAGGCATAGAAAGGGTTCATGAGTAATCTTAAAATAAAATGCCCGCAGTCATCACCATGTTTAGAAATATGCGACCATTCAGAAAGCTTGTGTACAACTATAAGTGGATCTAACCATGCCAAGACAGCATGACATTCTCCTGAAGGCTAACAGGGCAAACCACAGAATGGGAAAGGTTTCATGGAAAGAAAACATTGTAGAAAAGGCCACGGTGGGAGCCATTCTTCTAGAAAGCAACACTGAAGTAGCTGAGGGTTTTTAAGCAACTGAAAAGGATAGTTAGGGCCACTGTTGTGGTGTGAATGAGAAAAGTCCCTCATAGTCTTGAGCTTTTTGACACTTGTTTCCTAGTTAGGGTCACTGTTTGCAGAGGTTTAGGAGGTGTAGTCCTGCTGGAGAAAGTCCGTTACTGGGGCAGGCATTGAGAATTTAAGGCAATTCCCTACTCCCAATTCCCCCCCCCTACACACCTTTTTTCCATTCAAGATGTGAAATCTCAACTTGCAGCTTCAGCTGCCACTACTTCCCGCTGATGGACCCTAATTCCTCTGGAACCGTAAGTACAAATAAACTCTTGCTCCCATAAGTTGCTTTGGTCATCATGTTTTATCCTAGCAATGGAAAAGTTTTCTGCAGAGATTTACATGGCTGTGGTCTCTCCTCTCCATCTCCACTGAGAAGTTAGAGCCTGAGACAGTGGGCTTAGCCTGCGCACGTACTATAAAGCAGAAACCCTTTAGTGGAACTCAGATGCCGTTTCACATAGGAAGGTGGGGTGCTGTAATGCCAGTTACCCCACTTTCCCTAAACTCTGTTTTGCTGTTTGCAGGGCTCATTATGCACATGTCATAGTACTGTTGTGGGCTTTTCATATAAAGGAGAAGAAAAGAAATTAATACTACCTGATGTGTAGGAGGCAATCTGCAAACATGAGTTCCTCCTGATTTTCTGGTCTCAGTCCATGGAGAGGGCCTAAAATCAACTCAGATCATCAGGGTAGTCTGATTTTTGCTCTTTTTCCATCCAAACCTCACTCTGGGCTCCTAGTTGTTTTTATAAATCTTTATTCATCTGCTTCCCTCTCACTGCCCTCATTTTGACCTTTTTAAAATTATGAAGGTCTACTAAGAATAAACATATTTTCCAATTACTTTCTTGTATCATTATAAAAGAAACTTATCTCTAATTTCCCTTGTTCAATGCCATTTACAGAAAAGAAAGACAAAATGTGCCTTACAATTTAAGGTACATTAAACATTTTATGTATATATTTTAAAAGTAAGGTATTTGGATAAAAATATAAGTATATGAGTGTATATATCTTAAATCTGCCATGGATATTTTGATTTTGGTGTGGATATTTCATAAAATTATATTTGATAGTGAAAGTGCAAAATCCAGTGTGAAGATTCACAGCCTGATAGGCCTGGGCTTTAAAAATGCACATCTAAATATGTATAAAATATGTATTAAATATTCATATACATTTATACATGCAGTAGCAGTTAGTGAAAAAAGGAAGGAGAAATAGTGTAATTATATTAAAATCTCAAAAGTAAAAATTAAAACCTAATCTAGCCACATAAGGCCCAGGGAAGAAGCCTGTAAGCAGAATCCTTCCATGGTTTCTCCTGCACACTCTTGTCTTTACTTCCTGTCTCGGCTTTCCTCTGTGACTGGCTTTAGCCTGCAAGATGAAACACACCCCCCAAAGTGGGTTTGGTCACTGTGGAGCTTATTGTAGTAACAACGACCTAACTGGAAATGTTTGTCCACAAGGTAGCAAAAAGCTTACATCATGTTTGAGTAAAACAGGTTGAAGAGAACATAGTGCAATAACTCTTTCTGTATAAGAGAAAGCAGGAGGATAGGTTTGGGGAAAATAACTTGCTAATCAAATACTAAAAGTTTTGAAGCAATCACTATTGAGAATAAAACCCTGAGGTTTTCATAGTAGTAACAGCACATCGCACTCTAATTGCACGGTTTGTTCAATTTGAATTTTAAAAGGAAATAAGATTTACGTTTAAGTTGTCTGTCATTGGTCAGACATTAAGCTAAATCAGACAGGAGTCGAAATCCTTGGGTTACTAACTGTGATACTCTTCCTCAAGGTTTTGCCAGCTGTCTCTCTTATGGCCCTGTCTCAGCAGCTGGGATGGGCAGTGTCTTCTACCACACCTTGCTTTACTTACACATAAGATAGAGAGAATCATAAGGGCATCTCTACCATGAGGTTGGCAAGAGGATCAATGAGTTCCTTTACTCAGTGGGTTTTTTTTTTTTTTTTTTTGAGACAGGGTTTCTCTGTAGCTTTGGAGCCTGTCCTGGAACTCACTCTGTAGACCAGGCTGGTCTCGAACTCACAGAGATCTGCCTGCCTCTGCCTCCCTAGTGCTGGGATTAAAGGCATGCACCACCACTGCCCGGCTTACACGGTGTTCTTAAGAAAGTGTTAGAACAGAGTAAATTTTCGGTAGAGGTAAGTCATTGTACTTACTTAACATGACAAGAGTCACCAAAGCCACCATGACACAGGTTCTATGTCACTAAGAAGATTCAGAGAAGTAAGCATGTAGTTCAACCTGTGATGGTGATGATACAATGAACAGAGACAAACCCATGCCAGCCATTGGAAAAGAGACCCTTTAAAATGGGAAACCAGACGCAAACTTCTGAGCAGCCTCCATAGAAGAATGACACAGCTTGTTTTCTTTCTCTAACAGGGAGATGTATCAAAGCCCTGAAGTGATGGCCAACAGGAAAGCAGACTCAAGAATGGTGTCTAGGAGTTTATAAGGAGCTAATTAGGTACCTACCTACTTCCCAGCATGTATCAAAGTTTTGCACTCCCAGAAAGAAAACAGGCATTGAACATGAGCTATCTGCTTTGTATGAAGAATCTGAGCACAGAAATATACTCATATCTGCCAAAGTTATGAAACTCTCCTAAAATTCAAATCTCTAGATGTGAGCAATGGCCACCCTTGTAAGTAGGACTTGGTAAGTAAAATAGGTCACTATGTTAATTTATTTAAGCATTATTACACATTATGGTCATACTGTCATTCCTAAGGGATCTTAGTGAATAGTAACCTGGTCACCTCCCAGTATAAAAGTCACATGTCTTAGAAACATAATCAAATTGGTGTATACATAGCAAAATCTGCTGTGGATTGCCAAGTATTAATTAGGACAATGACCCATGCAATTATTTTCTATTTACATTAGAGCCAGGACAATGTAATCACTGCTCTTTACTACAACAGCGTAAGATACTCTAAAAAAAATAAGCAAGACTTGCATACTTTGCTTCTAATTCATCTTCACTTGTTTTGATGTACCAAATTTTAAAACAAATGAAGCCCAAACTCTGAACAGGTAGTGGTCAAGTGTGTTGAGATTTGTGAAACGACAAAGAAGAGGCCTCTAGAATCTATACTGTTCATGAAGATGATACACCATCATCAAATCTGGAAATGCATAAGATTCAAGCATCCATATTTGGTAGTGCATACAAAATTTACAGACAAGCATGCACTGCGAATGGTCACTAAACAAAGAAGTCAGCTATTGCCTAAGGGATGGCATAAATAAAGACAGTATATTAATACTTAGTTCTAAAAAAGATAGCTGATCAGAGCATCACAATTTACACTTAGGTGACACAAATTTAGGGGTGAGCACTTAAATCCCAACCTTGAGGCATTTACAGGCCCTGGTGGAAGCATAGACATGCCGTGTGCATGCACTTCATCAGGAAATACAAACATCTCACCAAATGACTATCCACACATGACCTGAAAAAAAAACAATGCCAAAAGATATGATGAAGCAGAGTGGAGAAAGTCCAAAAGGTTTCAACCCTACACAAAGAACCATAGAGAATTAAGAAATGTTGTGTGTGGGAGACTAGTCTTCCCCAGAGAAAAGCCTACCAATTGCTTATCTAATACCAAAAGGTCAGACTAGAAGCCATACATACCAGTATCATTTTACAGGCTGAGGAGGTTATACTTAGGAGTGTGTGTGTGTAAACCTGCAGTAACAATGCAAAAAAAAAGGACATGAAATTTAAAAGAGAGCAAGGAAGCTTATATGCAAGTACTTAGAAGGAAGAAAGGGAAAGCAAAAAATGTTTTAATTATATTATAATCTCAAAAAAAGCGGAAAAGAAAGAAGAAAAGATGGAAGGAAGGAAGGAAGGAAGGAAGGAAGGAAGGAAGGAAGGAAGGAAGGAAGGAAGGAAGGAAGGAAAGAAGGAAGGTATGAAGATAGGAAAGAAGGAAGGGAAAGAAGGAGAGAAGGAGGGAGGGAGAGAGGAGAGAGGGAGGAAAAAAATATATACACAACACTGTTGAAAAGCTCCAAAAATAAGTTTCAACTTTAAGCATTTTGCTTTGTGTAGTTCAACAAATTATTCGGCCTCTGAGTTTTAGTTTCCTCACTTGGGAAACATTATAGAAATGTGCTAAACTTAATAGTTTCAAAACTGTTAAAAAAAAAAAAAAACTAGATGAGGTAGCTGTGGTGTCCAATTTAAAAAATAATGCCAAGTTTCTAGGACATCCGAAATACTAAAATACTTTTATTCTGCAAGTTCTGCACTGGCAGGTAAAGGCTGTAAAGATCCCTCCTTTTGGTTAGAATTACCCTATAAATAGTCTGATCACTAGCTGGTGGTGGACGGCAAAGGAAAAGTCGGCAGACTGTGAGTACCTTTTTCGTTTAAATGTACTTGTTTACTGCTTCGGCTCTTTTTGCTTAGTGCATCCAGCACCAGTTCCACAGTGGGTTTCTGACTTGAAACAGACCTGAATAAAGCCACTAAACATGAGCCCCCAAGTCACTGGCTTCAAACTATTGAAAAAGCTGTTCTATAATTACAGATTCATCAGTGAAGAGTTATAAATGTAAACCTCAAAACACCTCATGAATATTTTAAAAAATCAGCAATGAACCTGGCTGGACAGAGAGTTTGTGTTATAAGATATCACAAGGTGTCTAAAAACCACAAGGTCAGTCTGAGAGAAATGATGCATGGGTCTTAATTAGGTCTAGGGAAAGTGCAGAGTCCAGTGAAAGGGTTATTGTTTCTGTTCTGGGACCCAAGGAGCTGGTTATTATGCAACAAATAATTGTGCTTAGTATAAAATAAAACTTGATGGCATACAGCTCATGAATCTGTGAAAGGTAGATTTGAAGGGAATTGTGTCTTTTAAAGGCCCATGATAATGTATACTGAAGGATTAAATCCCTGAGTATTCCAACTTGAATTTAACTCTGTTAATCACACAGATGAAAACTAGAACATCGTAATTTATCTAAGTCATTGCAGGAAAAAGACATTTGCAAATGATGGTTGGACTTGGATAGTATTATGTATGCCTATGTTGTATCTAAATTTTGGGGGGTTGTTAATTCTAAGGCTCTAGAATGATGAAAAACTTTGCATTCGGGGATTTTGAGGGAAACCACTTTAGGAAGAATAAACGAGCCCACTGCTGGCGCCATAGAATCCCAGGCAACTCTTTTTGTGATAAAACAAATTGAGGCAGTTTGTAATTTTCTACTGCTCCTTTTTTAAATGATTTTGTTATTTACTTGTGCTCGTATCTCTTGCTAACGGGTAATCTTGGAGGTAAAGTCTATTTCTAAGTATTCCACAAGAGCGTCTGTGGGAAGCCTGCTGTAAAAAAAAAAAAAAAAAAAAAAAGAGTCAAGGGAGAAACACATACTTCTTCATGTTATCTCGTTTTACTTCATTTCCTAATCCATCAGCTGAGAACTACTAGGGAAGCTAACTCCTGAGCAGAAAGTTCCACCAGCATTTTTCATGACTCTTTGCATGTTTCATGATGCTCAATCTTCAAGGATGTCCTCAAGACCATTTTGAGAAAGAATGAAATAAGTCACAGCATATTCCAGACCAACTCAGGATCACCATGGTTTTCAAATATGTCTACTGCTCTACAAGAAACTTGGATGAATGTATTCAGAATAATAAAATCAAAGGTCAATAGTAGTAAAAATAAATCCAAGTAAGATAGTTTGCTGTTTACTAAATTAATAAACTTACATCTGCTAGCCAAGATAGATCCTAGTAGGCCATACCCAGCTAGGCCTCATCAGGTATTTATGACCACATGGATAATGCATTCATGGAAGACATTATCTTCGACATCATGACGAATTACCCAATAATACATTTAAGCTGTCTTTCCAGATTGGTTATGGAATTTTATATGTTCTACATCTCCATTTCTCCTATGGTTAGTTCAGTATCATGAATCCTCAGAAGATAATACTGATATTAATAAATTTCCCCAACATCTGTCATTGCTGTTGTTGTATCTGAGTCCTATGGCAGAGAGGAAAACAGGCAGAAGTCTTAGAGAGACCCATGTGTCTTCGGTTCTCCTGAAAAAACACTGCCATTGCTTCGAATTTAAATAGCCTTGAATTTTATCACTCTGCTTTTCTCATGTACTGACCTGGAACTGCTCAAATCCAGAGCATATGCAATATATTTTGCATTTTTATTGTAAATAGTAAATGTGGTCTCCCCAAGTTGAAGCAAGTTTCCAACACATCAATAAAAGTATATAACTTGCTTAAAACACTTTCTAAAGGCAAGGTTCAAAAGCACTGTGAAAATTTGTACACATGCAAAAATGGGAGATAAATAGAGGATACAAATGTTTCTCCTGAAATGCATGGTAGTAAGTGAGCTCTACAGAGGAAGAAAGAGACTCTAGTCTGTCTGTGAAGCTCCGTCCCCAGTGCACAGAGCTCCTGCGGGCTCTCCTGACTGAGGATAAACAACTCACCATGCTTCATATGAAATAATTTGAGGTTTGCTACAATTCTGATACAGTGTATATTGGTTTCCAAAGACAACTATTTCTGCAATTCTCTAAAACGTTTTGCATGTATAGTCACAATTTCTCCCAAGTCCTTTTTAAGGTTTGTTTTATAGTTGAAAATTTTCCATGAAATTTTTCATTCATGAGTGGTCTGTTCATATCATTTCCATCTCTTTGTCTCCTTCACTCTTCCTAAAGGCATGATATACTCTTCTTTAGTTATTATTGTTGCATAATTATGTGTTACATATATGTAAATACAACCTGCGCAGGCCATTTAGTGTTGCTTATGTTTTACATGTGTTCAGGGCTGACCACTGTGAATTAAATAAGCTATCAGGAGTCCTTTCCTGGAGAAGAATTGTTTGTCTCCCTTAGTAACTGTTCCTATAGTTATTCATCTAGGGAAGGGGCTCTGTGAGATTTTGCTGCATTTTCAACACTTATTCTTAAACCCACAAATAAGTGTAGCTCTTACCCCTCACCAAAGAAAACTTCGCTTACAACAAATTATTATGGAAATCCAAAACTGAGAACAAGTGGCCATCATTCCCAACCACAAGGGACACATCTCCAACATAACCTTCTATACCTACACTTTAGGCTCAGGTAACACAGAGGAAGTGAGACGGGAAGGGCAGTCAGGGTCAGGGGGCCAAGATGGCTGTTCCACAGTGTTTTGTTAAACATCACAGTCTGGATTTTGAAGCCTGGGTCTCTTATTAGATAAATGGCCTCAACTTCAGAGAAGTAAATGATGAAAAAATTACTGTTACTAGTTATCACTAAGCAAGATTTGTAGAAATGTAAAGAAATTATTAGAGGTAAGACATCTGTATGGAATATATGTGTGTGTGTAAACGCAATTAGTATTTTATGAACAAATATACTTTAAGTACATTTTCAAAACTAATATGAAGCATAATTCATTTATATTAGACTTCTAACCTAAAAATGTTAATGCCTCCTGAATCATATTCATTCTATAGCACAGTTAGTATGTTCATATCATGAAGTTTCTAGAAGCTTTTAAGTATTATCATGTTTTGCTTCACTGTCATAAAAGTATTATTAAATAAATGTATTATTAAATAAATAAATACCAGCAAGTCACTGTAGTCTTGAAAACCTACTATCTCAGATACCTTTTAAATTCCACCCCCAATCCATTCTTGTTACTTTCCTCCATTATCAAAGGAAGAGTCCTTATCTTCTTCCACGAGCTGGATGTTTTCATTCGTACTAGATATCAATATGCTTTTTCATTTATTGGAAATTTTTTGCAATCAAATCCTCAATCTCCAACTGTTTCTTACTACTGAGTCACCATCTTCAGGATATAAACATATTCTCCACACAGGAAGGAAAAAGCAATATTAGCCTACCATCTCTAGAATATCCAGAGTTTGAAAAAATGCATTCATCTCAAGTACACGTGGATCGTTCTCTAGAGAAGCCATTTGCTGAATCTCAAAGGAAGACTTTACTAAGATAAAAGTCTGAAGTTGCCCAAGGCATTTTCTCCATCCACAGTGGAATGAAGCTAGAAAGCAGTACTAGAAAGATGATATAAGTGTGGGAATAATAATATTCTTTTATAATAAATGGATCAAAACAGAAAATGTAAGGAAAATCAGAAAATGCTCAGAATTGACCGCAAGTAAAAATACAGCATTAAAGAGACTACAGAATCTACACTCAAGATTAGGAAAACCAGGAGACAGATGACACACACATGTAGTTCCAAGCATGTGTGGGTACCGCTGGAGTAGATACTGAGTTCAAGGCCAATCTGAGCCGAGAGAGAGAGAGAGAGAGAGAGAGAGAGAGAGAGAGAGAGAGAGAGAGAGAGAGAGAGAGAGAATAAGAAAAAAAAAGATAAGGATGGTTTATTTGTGAAAAGAAAAAAAAGACTACTGGTAATCATTAATTATTAATTCATTATTAATTCATTGTTATTTATGCTTGCTTGGGTTTCTTTTCACTCAAGGCTATATGGTTATGTTTAGAACATTTTCCATTTTGATATTTCTAAATGTCATTCATTTACTCTCACTTCAATACCATGAAAATAAATACCAATTAATTTACCAGTTGTAGTGTTGGCTAGCTTTATTAGAGTTTACAATTTTTCAGAGACTAATATAGGCAATGCGGCCATGAATGCGCTCTATATACATCCAGTGTAAATGATATCTGAGGTCATCAAACTGCTGAATCATAAAGTATGCATATAACCAAATTCAGTAGATCATAAAAATTGGTTTTCAAATTTTGTTAAAGTAATTTGCATTCCTATTAGCAACGCATTTTGAAGTTGACACTTTCGTGATTCATGCCAATCAAAAGGATGTGAAATGGTGTCACATTGTGATTTTTATTTTAATTTTCTTGTTTTCCTAAAGAATATTAGTCTTGTTTATAATATTTCAGATCCACTCTTATTTTGTCTCCTGAATGAGGAGGTTTAGCGATAACTTTTCAGAACAATTATGTTATTTACAGGGAGTGGATTTAATCAAAATGCATTCTATATACGTATAAAACTCTCAAAGAAAAGTTAAAAATATATGAGAAATAAATAATGGGGCAGAAAAAAAGGATTAGTAAGAATAGAGGGGACAAGAGAAGGAAATGAGGGGCTGAATTTTGTCTAACTACACTATAAGCATACACGAAATGCCACATGAATGTATAATTGATATGTACTAATTAAAATTCGAAGGCTGGAGTGGTAGCTCAGTGTTTAAAGTTTCAAGGTGTTGGTGCTCTTACAGCTCGGTTCCCAGAACCCACGTGAGGCAGCCACTAGTTAGTAGGTTGGCTACTGCTAACTCCAGCTCCAAAGCCTCTGATGTCCTCTTTTCTTCCCATTGGTTGTATGTGCTCATGTGTGCCTATCTGCATGGAGACACACACAACACACAAAGAATCTTTAAAAGAATCTTCAAAAAACAAAAATGATGATTATTTATTTCCTCGTCTTTTTCTTACAGATGCAGTTATTTAACAAGCTCACTATTCTAATAGCCACTTATATTTCTCATATTTTCCTTCAAAGTTTGATTTGTTCACTCACCTTCAGATATTCTTAAATTTACAAACTTTGAATTTTTTATTGATTTTATTGAGCTATACATTTTTCTCTCCTCTCCCTTCTTCTCCCCTTCCCTTCATCCCTTTCCCATGGTTTCCATACTCCCAATTTACTCAGGAGATCTTGTCTTTTTCTACTTTCCATGTAGTTTAGGTCCATGTATGTCTCTCTTAGGGTCCTCATTGTTGTCTAGGTTCTCTGGGATTGTGATCTGTAAGCTTGTTTTCTTTGCTTTATGTCTAAAAGCCAATTATGAGTAAGTACATATGATATTTGTTTTTCTGGGTCTGGATTATTTCACTCAATATGATGTTTTCTAAATCCATGCATTTATTTACCAGCAAATCTCAAGATGTCATTATTTTTTTCTGCTGTGTAGTACTCCATTGTGTCAATGTACCACATTTTCATGCACTCAGAGATATCTATTCGCCTTGTGGGGGTTTTTTTATTTAAGAAATAATTTATAATGATATTTTCTTAAGACAGTTGCAAACTTTTGAATTTCACACTGAATACCAATCCATCTGGAACTTCTGACTGTTTTTAGTATAAAGTTGTAATTCATCTCACAGAAATAAATCTATTGTTATTTAAGTACTAAAGTATCACTTCTAAGTGACCAATAAGTATTTCTAATTTGGGGACTAATAGTTCCCAAATGGACTAATGGACAACATTACCTGTCCATTTACAATTTCTATTCCTATTCAATATTTATTCTATCTTTAAAATATTTTTGTGTGCATGCATGCATATTTCTCTCTCTTTCTTTCTCTCTCTCTCTTTCTCTCTCTCTCTCTCTCTCTCTCTCTCTCTCTCTCTCNTCTCTCTCTCTCTCTCTCTCTCTCTCTCTCTCTCTCTCTCTCTCTCTGTCTCTCCAAATAAACTTATCTGTTCTCTAATAAAGATAGTAATAATGGGGATAAGGTTCACTCTCAACCAACCATCACTTCACCATGAGATCCTTCATTATGACAACTACAAAGATTGTTTCCAGATAAGAGATAAGGATTCATCCTAGGAATTCAGATGAATATGAATTTGGAGGAACATTATTCAACCCACTGTTGGTACTGCTAGATCAAACATATTACTAAATAGACATCTTTACCAGAAACTTTTGACTCTTCTTAAAATTTCTCCCATTGCATATTTTTCTCTCACCATAACTACTGTGGGTGATTCTAGGGAAGATTTTTCCATTACCAAGAAAAATAAATGAGAAAAGAACTTAATATCAGGATTCAAAGTCATCACTATCATGTAATTAGGAACACAATTCCACCTGAAATATTTTAGGGTAATGCCCTTGAGAAAGTATATGTGAGTTCTTTAATCCACCAGCTTCCACTTCTCCTAGATTGGAGGAAGTCAATCCTCTTGTATTTATGTTAACAATTGGATCAAATATAAAATTAAGTTTTATACAGGTGAAAGCTATTAGGGAAGCATATGTTGTGTCCAGGAAGACACATCAAATATTCTCCAACGATATCACTCTGCTAACTGGTTCATTTCAGGCAAAATTAAGATGTCTGAGGAAAGGAAGGTGATCAACATTGCAAATCGCCTTGTCAGCCTTGTAGCTGAAAATTTTGTCTATGGTGGATTCTGTCTGATAGAATTTATCATGAACCTTAAGGTCTGTGGTCACTGTATCCACTCACTTTTGTTCTTAGACCTACATCTTTCTCAAATTCCCTTCTCTCCAATTTTCTACAGCTGTTTCTTCCAAAGCTTATCCATTTGTGATTCCCTTGATTCCATGTCCCTGCAGCCAAGGCTTTAAATTATAATGTTATAAGAAGCACTTCTTTCCACTGCAATAAATAGCATCAGTCTTAAGTTTTAGCACCCTGAATCAACAATGATGTAAGTAGGCTACAGAATGCTCATAGACCACTACTTTCTAGTGTTAACACATCTGTCTATTTGCTTCTGAACCAAGATTATCTAGTATTGGTTATATGAATATCCTTCTTACTTATATATAGCCAGCAGTTCTTTTTTTTTTAGCCTTGAATTTTTTTTTATTGAGAAAAAAAAAATTCCGCCTCCTCCCCGCCTCCCATTTCCCTCCCCGCCTCCCTTTTCCCTCCCCCTCCACCCACTCCTCTCCCCCTTTCCCCACTCCTCTCCCCCTCCCTCTCCAGTCCAAAGAGCAATTAGGGTTCCCTGTCCTGTGGAAAGTCCAAGATACTCTCCCTTCCATCCAGGTCTAGGAAGGTGAGCATCCAAACTGGCTAGGCTCCCACAAAGCCAGAACATGAAATAGGATCAAAACCCCGTGCCATTGTCCTTGGCTTCTCATCAACCCTCATTGTTCGCCATGATCAGAGAGTCCGGTTTTATCCTATGCTTTTTCAGTCCCAGTCCAGCTGGCCTTGGTGAGCTCCCAATAGATCAGCCCTACTGTCTCCGTGGGTGGGTGCACCCCTCGTGGTCCTGACTTCCTTGCTCATGTTCTCCCTCCTTCTGCTCCTCATTGAGACCTTGGGAGGAACACGACAAGGCTGTCCACTCTCGCCATACCGCTTCAATATAGTGCTTGAAGTTCTAGCAATAGCAATGAGACAACATAAGGGGACCAAGGGGATTCGAATTGGAAAGGAAGAAATTAAACTTTCGTTATTTGCAGATGATATGTACATAAGCGACCCCAAAAACTCCACCAAAGAACTTTTACAGGTGATAAACACCTTTAGTAATATTCAGAGAGCACCCACCCACGGAGACAGTGGAGCTGATCTAGTGGGAGCTCACCAAGGCCAGCTGGACTGGGACTGAAAAAGCAGGGGATAAAACCGGACTCTCTGAAAGAGAGTTCTTGATAGCTCGAAAGAGGTGATATGAGGTCACTACCTAGCACAGTTTAATTATTCTCATGAGAATCTTGGTTTTAATACTGAAAATAGAAAGCATTTTTTGTTGTATTATGTGCAGTTACTGTAGCCAACTGACATTAAGACTTTATGGATCTACTAAGACCCAGTTCACAACAGGTGGGTTTAATGCAAAAATCAGCTAGTTTTAAATGATCTGTTCAGTAGAATATGGCAAGTAGAACTAGCACATGAAATAGTACTTTCAAGGGAGAAGAAAGTCTTATTTTATAGCAGAAATATAGAAAACAATGCTCCCTCTCTCTCCTATTGGAGTTTGCTGTATTCCAGAGACAAATTTAGCTACCTTGGTCATAACCAACCAGTGTCTGAAACAGTTTCCTATTATCTATAGCAAGATGTCTTCAAACCCCCTATACAGTCTAGGTTACTCTTAAACTCACCATCCTCCTGTTTGGCTTCCTAAGTGATAGAATTATAAGTGTAGGCCACAATTTTGGTCCTTGTAGTATATTATTAGCTCCACTGTGTGATCTAATCAGCAGGAGAGCTTAGAATGCAACCTAATCCTGTTGCAGATCTCCCTCCTGTTTTTGTCCCCTCAAACCAACTGTTTCTCAATACACCCCAAAATCAAGTCACTAAAATACTACTAAATATAATGATCCCAAAACTGAAGTAAGATTATATATATTGTCCCTATAATCCAAACAGATTCACCAAGGATGGCATTAGGAAAAAATACCTTCAACGAGTTATACTCCCTTTGAAAGGAATGCCTTGGTTTGCAAAGGTAGATCCCCAAAACTGCCATTACTGGCCACCAAGTTACTGCTTTTGTATCAGCAAATGGAGCAGAGTATGTGTCCCTTCCTGTTCTCCAGAAGTGATGAGAAGTGTTTGTAATGTGGTAAATGAATCATATTACTCTCAGTGTGACAGAGAGGAGCATCAACTCAACTCTGAAGGTGAACATGGATGTCTGAAACAATGTGTCTCTGAGACTCGCTAAGAAGATGACTAGAGAGAAACACATTTCCTTCATCTAACCCATGGTACAACTGCCAAAAGATGAATGATAATTACGATATGCCCCCTGAGATATTGTTTCAAATACATTATAGGTCAGTGGAGTTTGTAATTTCAGGGTATTCACTTGGCCCTCCTTATCATAATGCCTATAATGCAAAGGACAGAGAACAGCTTTCCATTTCTCCAAAATTCTAAGTATATCTTTCCAAGTATACAGTGGGGAACTGAAAGATATTTACCAGGTAGCTTCTTTGGTCACTTAGATCATGTAAAGCCAACTCCTATCCATGTGCATTTACCTCCAGGGAACTTTATTCTGAACAGGGTCTCCCATCATAAATGTTAGCTAGAAATCTCTTTGTGCAGTCCTAAGTTAAGCAACTCCATGACATCAGGTCCATTTAAACAGAAGGGAAAAGAATGGGGGAAAATGTCATATACTTGTTGAAGTATGTAATATTTCTTAACTCGGTTCTCCTTAGTCGATGTTAAGTTATTTGATAGCACAGAACAAGAATCTCAATGGAAGGCTATGTTTTACATTTCAGTAGTTGACTTTACCATTTACCATGCCAGTGCTCTGTTTGTTTCTGCTTATACAGATCATGGGATGCTTAACTTCACTGCCCATCTTTGTAACACTTGGGAATTACATAGGTTATCAGCATTGATCCACACTGGTGACATCATGGTCACTCTGATCTTGCCTTTACTAAAAGCAATCATATCGATCTTGTGATGCTGGTTACTTTTCCCAGCCCAGAATTTAAAATTTGTGCCATTATCTGTACTGTCACTAAAGAAACAGTATAACACCTTGTGCAGGTCTCAACTCCAGCCTAAAGAGGATAGACATCAACAAAGCTTGAAAGAACAAGAAAATAAAGAGCCACACCATCACTAGTTACATACAAGAACTGGGAGTCTAAAACTTTTCAAACTTTGTAAAAAGAAAGATATAAAATTCTTTAGAATCCCCTTCTCCTCTATAGAAGGTGAAAGAACAAAGGACATATTTATTAGCTCCCATCCTTAGTGAGGCAAAGCATAGCAAGTAATGCATTTAGTCATCATAAATGCCTAAGGGAAAAGGGAAGAGGGAATAGGTCCATAGTTCACCTAAGGTGAAACATATACAAGTTGTATCAATCAAAAGCGTGTTACCACAGTGATGACTGTAGAGCAAGGAAGGGTAAGCCAGTGCTAGGGAAGATACAGTTCAGGAATGGTAAGATTTATTTCAACTTTTAAAAATGCTCATTTTAGGTTTTGTATCTGATACTTCTAGGGAGGCACAGTTCTTGCCTGTCAAATTCAGCAGCCTGAATTTTATTTCTCCAGCTTTCATAAGTGGAACAGCATTACATAATGTGCTGAATAAAGCTAAATTATGAGCTCTTGTTTCTTGAAACCACCTATGAAATGAAGTTGCAATTAAGGCTTGTCTTAGTTAGGGTTTTCTATTGCTGTGAAGAGACATCATGACCATGACAACCCTTATTAGAAAAAGGTTTAATTGGCATGGTTCATTTAGAGTTTCAGAAGTTCAGTCCATTAGCATCATGACAGGGAGCATGGCAGTGCAGCAGACATGGTGCTGGAACTGAGAGTGCTACATCTTGCCGGCAACAGAAAGTTGACTGTGATACTGGGTAGCATCCTCAGCATAGGAAACCTCAAAGCCCATTCCCACAGTGACACACGTCCTCCAACAAGGCCTTACCAACTCCAACAAAGCTATTCTCTAATAGTGCCAATCTCTATGAAATTATGGAGACCAATTATATTCAAATTACCATAAAGCTTTTAGTTAAAAGCCTGCATCCAAGGAGCCTATCAATTCCCCCTACCACATTGTGTAGGTAACACCAGCAACAGGCTAGGCTAATTGAGATTTTTGTTTGTTTGTTTGCTTACTTCTTTTTTTTTTTTTTGATTTTTTGAGACAGGGTTTCTCCATAGCTTTTGGTTCCTGTCCTGGAACTAGCTCTTGTAAACCAGGCTGGCCTCGAACTCACAGAAATCCGCCTGCCTCTGCCTCCCGAGTGCTGGGATTAAAGGCGTGCGCCACCACCGCCCAGCTTGCTTACTTCTTTGTGTTTTTGAAATAGCATCTTGATATGTTACCCTAGATGATGTTGCACTTAGTATCTACATCAGGCTGGCCTCCAATTTATGGTGACGCTCCTGCCTCTGCATCTCTGAGTGCTGCAAATAAAGGCATGATCAACCATGCCTAGTTTAGAAACTAAGGTCTTTTTGGGTCTGGTTTACCTCACTCAGTATAGTGTTTTCTATTTCCATACATTTGTATGCAAAATTCAAGAAGTCCTTGTTTTTTACTGCTGAGTAGTACTCTAATATGTATATATTCCATACTTTCTTCATCCATTCTTCCATTGAAGGGCATCTAGGTTGTTTCCAGGTTCTGGCTATTACAAACAATGTTGCTATGAACATAGTAGAGCATATACTTTTGTTGTATAATAAGGCTTCTCTAGGGTATATTCCCAAGAGTGGTATTGTATAGGTTTTTGATCCTACTGCACGAACTGGCTTTGTGGGAGCCTAGGCAGTTTGGATGCTCACCTTACTAGACCTGGATGGAGGTGGGTGGTCCTTGGACTTCCCACAGGACAGGGAAACTTGATTGCTCTTTGGGCTAACGAAGGAGGGGGACTTGATTGGGGGGGGGGGAGGGAAATGGGAGGCGGTGGCGGGGAAGAGACAGAAATCTTTAATAAATAAATAAAAATTAAAAAATAAAATAAAATAAATAAAAACCAAAAAAGAAAAAAGAAAAAGAAACTAAGGTCTTGACTTGCGTAGTTGTGGCACAGAAACCATGTGGCTTTGGATTTTAATACAAATGGATCCATAAATAGTATTTAAATCCGTTTTGCTTTTTCCTTTTATTGTGACAACGAGGTGAAACTGGAAAAGCATTATTATGATCTGCTACAATGGCTATCTGTCCAGTAAGGGTGCCAATCATTAGGAGTATCAATCTTTGAGAAACACGGATTTTTAACTCCCTCCCTACTCAAGTCTCATTTTGTCTCCTAACAGTGCAGCAAGATGAGTCATTAACCCAGGTCCTGCAGAAGACCAAAAACTAGAAAGAAGGACTGACATTCCTTTCAGTGCAGAAAGCACCAGTGCTCAAGTCCTTCTCTGGATTATTGCATTTCTTTGATTTCCAGAGAAGTTACTTCCTTAGTTTTAAGTTTCTTTTTAAAATCCATTACATTTTAATATCCATTTAATTTTTGGAGTAATCTGTACTGTGAGAGTTTTCCCTGAGAAGTCAAGCTGCCATACTGTCACAATAGAAATGTCTAGAGCATGAAGATTTTTTTTTAATCAGAGTAAAGTCTGCCTGAAGTATGCCAATCCCAGAAACCTGTTTGTCTTTGCCCATCAGTAGGGCCAGTGTTGACACGAGAATTTATAGAAAGCACCATTGTTTTCTTTTGATCATATTACCACACTAATTTTTCAGCACTTTCCTCACTTGGAACATCCCAGCCTCTGCTCTCCACCATACCATCACAGTACTGGTTCAAGTTCTTTAACGTTTCTCTCCTGCACCAGTGAGATGGCTTAATAAATAAATGCCATATTTTCATACCTCCTCAAACCTGTTCTCAAAGTTGTGGTCATAGCAGTATTGTGACGTCCAAATCATATTCTTTTTTTTTTTGTAATTCCCTCTAATTTTGTAATTAATTTATGTTAAAAAATCTGTTCTCATTTTACATATCCATCCCAGTTCCCATGCCCTCCTGCTTCCTCCATCTCCCCTACCCCTATCCACTCTTTGGAAAGGATAAAGCTTCCAATGAGGAAGTCTTACATAAGGAGTCTAGCACATCGCTTTGAAGCAAGCGCAAGGACTTCCCCACTGTATCTAGGCTGAGCAACATATCCCTCCAAAAATAATGAGCTCCATAAAAACAGTTCAAGCAGTAGGGATAATTCCTGGTCCCACTGCCAGTGTCCCCACAGATTGCCCCAGCCATACAACTGTCACCCACATTCAGAAGGATGCCAACTTGTAGAAGAATGTGAATAGATCCATATCTATTCCCATGCACAAATCTCAATCCAAATGGATCAAAGACTTCAATATAAACCACACTGAACATCGTAGAAAAGAAAGTGGGAAGTAGCCTTGAACACACGGGCATAGGAGACCACTTCCTAAATATAGCACCAGAGCATAGACACTGAGAGTAACAATAAATAAATGGGACCTTCTGAAACTGAGAAGCTTCTGTAAGGCAAAGGACATGGTTAATAAGGCAAAACAGCAACCTAGTGAATAAAAAAATATCTTCACCAAATCAGATTCTTAATTACTATTCTTCATTCTCTTCATTCTGCCTAAAATTTCCTTATCAAACTCCTCATTTCCCCAAGTACTCTTAAGCACCCTTTAAAACCATTCCTTATGCTTTTCATATGCGTCCCTCTTAGGTAATTCCCACAACGTTTCAGTATTCTCCACTGGGGGATGAAAGGGAGTCATTTGATGGTTTTATCAATGGTATAGGCTGTAGGTGTATTCTTATTTTATGCTTCACAACGTAGCAGAAATCAAGGATTGTGGCATATTCATGTCATGTTTGTAAAATGACAAGTGAGTGGATGAATAACCTGTTTTCTTTGAGATATAATGCTAACCAAGATTAGAGATGGTTACTATTGAAAAGAGACAGATAAACAATGCAAGTCTGTTAAAATACATGATAGACAGAAGATACTAAAAATACTTCTTTACATTCAACACATTCAATTTTTATTCAAATTTGTTTTTCATGTTTTTGGTCTTTTGTTTAAATTTAATCACATTAAATTTTCACTGAAAAAAGACACTATTAGATGATAACACCTATTTTCTGAAAATTATCATCTAGTGTATTTCTGTAGAAATTATGACTTATATTACCTAATAGAAACATACTTTGAGTAGAGTGCTTTCACATTAATGTTAAATTTAAATTGTTTCACACAGAACTGTGGCAAGCAATAATACCACAGTGTTTCTTAATGTATTACCACATTCCATTCCTACTCCGATTTCACAAGGCAACTGACAAATATGTAAACAGAGGGAATATTTAGAATGATTTTGCATTAAAATGTCAGAACATTTATATTTTGTAATAAGGACAATGAGATTAAGCAATAATAAAAATATATGAGGTATTAAAACTAGGATATAGGTTCAGAGGAATAAAAAAGATAAAGGGATGTGGAATCCACACACTATAGGATAGAGTACTACTATAAAAATAAATAGGAGATAAAAATACCTGTGGATATAAAATCAATGATATTAAATAGGCTTACCATGTGACCTTCAAGGATGTAATTAACTCGCACGCAAAGATTATTGTTTCCTATATAAATGTATTACGTGTATATGTAACGTACAAAGCAAATGTTCACACACTAATACACACATATGTGTTTAATATGCTAGACACTCTGTTAAGAAACATATTTAAACATAATTTTACATCATCCAAGTTTTACTTATCAACATGTGTAGGACAAGATTTACCACTTTTTTACTCTATAACCACTTTTTAGTGCTTCTAATTTTTCAAGGCACTTTAATCCTTTCAATATACCTTATAATTTACTCACAGATGTTCTTGATTGTTCCAAGGGCTTCACATTAGATCAATGTTCAACTGATACAGGTTGAATAATTGTATGATATCACTTTCACTTAGATTTTAGTCTGTACTTTTACTATATAACCATTGCCTACCATCCTTTAAATGGAGGAAATGAAAGAAAATAACACACACACACTAACATAAACATATGTATACACATATGTGTGTATTAGTGTATTGATATATATTGATGTATATGTATAGACATACTTACAAATGTCATACATATATGTGTGTTATCTCTGTATCCTATTGTGCATGAACACAGAAATTATCTATCTTATTAAAAGATTATATTTTAAAATATTTAGTTAATTGCTTCAAATAACCTAAATAAGATGAAGAAAATTCACCTTTTATATTTTTTAAGTAAATATGCTATTAACTGTAGTAGAAACAGTTGCATGCACAGGTATTTGTAGTGTCCTAATAAGATCACTCCTTCCTTCTTATGTACGTAATTGTAACTGTCAGATGTAAAGGACAGGACGAAGGCCTCACAGCAACCCCATCTGAGAACCTTATTGAAATTGATATCCATTTACTTGCAGGAATAACATTAACTATATTATAAAGGGATCACAGAATTATGTTCAGAATTATTTCCAACTGCTTACTCTTAATTGGTTCTACATTAGAAATGGAAAATAAAGAGGACAGAAATACCATCCAACATTTCACCAATTAGACTGTATACTACCAAGGAGAATTAAAACCACTCATTTCCTTTATTTTTTTAATCCATTATAAGTACTATTCCCATTCAGACATTTAAAACCAGCAATCAGCCCAACGATTGCTTCTTTAAAAAAAAATAGTTTATTCTCTCAGAGAATACATCCTGACCAAAGTTTCTTTTCTTTCTACTCCTCCCAGCCCAACCTCACGTTCCCTCTGCCTCATCCACTCCTCCTCAGTGTTTTTCAGAAAATAACAGGCCTCTAAGCGGACAAACAGGACAAAACAAAATACAATCAGACAAGATGAACGCCCTTTCAGAAAATAACAGGCCTCTAAGAGGACAAACAGGACAAAACAAAATACAATAAGACAAGATGAATGAATGCCCTCATCTTGAAGTTGAACAGGACAACCCAATAGGAGGAAAGAGTCTGAAGAGCAAGCAAAAGAGTCAGAGACACACCTGTTCCCTACAAGGGTCAACAATCCTTTTATTTAAAAAACAGAAAGAAAGTCATTTGATACTCTTTTTGTATCTCAAAAGTACTAAGTAAATTCTTGCTGTAAAAGTATAAATTCTTAAATGATTGGGAAAATACCTGCTTTCCCAACATGTCTTGTATTCTGTGGTAAATGTCTGGTAAGGTGCCATCTTTTGAAATGAAATATATAACCAAAGAACAAAGAAAATTATGGATCAAGTCTTTTAAATAAATTACTGGATTTATCACATCCTAGCTGAAATTTCCCTGCCCTAATTGACATAGGATGAGCCCTCACACTCAGAAATCAGTACCATTTCATCCTGAGGTGCACATAAGACCCGAGAACTGCAGCCTCAGCATAAACACTATCAAGATCGTCGGTACTAGCAGTTTTATTGGCATGGTTTTTTTTTTTCACGACTCTGGCTCAAATATATAAGAACTTTTATGATGACAAATATTAAAGTATATTGTTTGTACATTGTACTGTTCTTTATTTCAACTGAGGAGAAAACTAAAAGAAAAAGATTCAAGCCTAGCAGAAATTTCACATGGTTGTAATGAAAGTCGTTCCCTTAAACTCTTAACAGCAGTGTGCACGGACCAGGTTTTAGAGAAGGGCTTTAAAGTTTCCCATGAAAACAATATCAATATTGGCTATTTCTTAGAGGGACAAGAAATTGTCTCTACTCACAGATTACAATGACAAAGAAGGCATGCTTTTTTGATAGAAGTTTTCAAATAGGGAATAAATAGAGACGATATTAATTTAATAATTATGATGAAATGTATATGTCAGAAAAATCTATACATAAGTGTTAGGGATTAAACCACAAGACATGCTTGGTAGGTATTATATCACTGAGATATATCCCCAAACCTAAAGCCAAATTTTAAGAAAATGATATAATAAACACAAGGCAACAAGAACTAAATTTTTCATTATTAATAAATTTACATACATAAACTTGAATTTAGAAATCACAGTCTATGTGCTGAATCTGGTGGCTCATGTTTGTAATTTCATATCTTACAGAGGTAGAGGCAGGAGGATTGCCAATATTTTTGAAGCTACCCAGGCTACATACTGAGACACTGTCTTAGGAAAACACTACCCCTTAAAAATAAATCATTCAAAATTGTGTAACAGCATATACATACACACAAACGTACATACACACATACATATGAATATTACTTTTAATATGGTATATAGAACAGTATCATATGAGTAAAATGGAAAACGTATATGGAAAAGACAACTCTCCGTGGAATTTTTGAAATCTTTTACAAATAAGAAAAATTCCTCAGATTAAATCAAACCAGGGGCTATGTCTCAAGCATTTTATTTTCATGTCATGCATATGATCAGTAAATACATATACTACACTGTGTTGGCTTTGTTAAGTTTTAGGTCAACTTAACACAAACTAGAGCTATCGGAAAGGATAGATTCTCTACTGAGAAAATGCCTCCTTAAGATCCACCTGTAAGGCATTTTCTTCATTAGTGATTGATTGGAGAGGGCCCAGCCCATTGTGGGTGGTGCCACCCCTGGACTGGTGATCCTGTGTTCTTTAGAAAGCGGACTGATCAAGCCATGGAAAGCAAGCCAGTAAGCAGCAGCACTCCTCTGTGGCCTCGGCAGCAGCTCCTGCCTCCAGGTTCCTGTCCTGACTTCCTTCAATGATGAACAGCAATATGGAAGGCTAAGCCAAATAAACCCTTCCCTCCCCAGCTTGGCTTTTTGGTCATTGTGTTTCATTGCGACAATAGAAACCCCAACTAAGACAACTATTTTATGATTTTGTTTGAAATATATCAAAAAGTTTATCCTAGAACTCTAGAAAACTACCTGGGACTGGTGTGGAAAGGATCTTAGAAGAGATGTTTCTGTTGTCATTTTACTAGACCAGAATAATTCCTAACGATGCTCTAAAACTCATTTTAACCACAGATAAGTGTTACTCTCACACTTCATCAAAAAAGCCCCTCTTCAAAGCAACTGTAGAACACTACAGAAAACCACAAATGCACACAATGTCACAGGTCATGGGAAATCTATTGCCAAAGAACATCTACAATACAACCCCTACACCTAAAGCTCGGGAAGGATTTTCCAATCTCATTTTTTTCCAGTGAATTTCTTTTGCTTATATCAGTAACATATGGCATAAAAATGCATTGGCTGACTATGAACAAGCCTGTACATTATCATGTAAGCAGAGTTTGTATTGTACGCTTTTACCCACTCTCCTTGTAATAGTAAGGCAAAGGTCTTGGGAAAGATCATCCTTTATAAGAAAAAGATGCTCTTGGACTTTGGCGTATGCTGTTGTGGAAACCAGACCTCAAGTTCTTCTTTAGTACATCTTCCGACAGTCAAACCTTTGGGTAGGCACCTGCCACGGTGTCCCAGTGTCAGAATATAGAGGCAGAAGATGGCAAGAGAGATTGTGTGTTACTTTTTTTTTTTTTTTGGCGGGGGGGGGGGGGTTCGGGACAGGGTTTCTCTGTAGCTTCTGGTTCCTGTCCTGGAACTAGCTCTTGTAAACCAGGCTGGCCTCGAACTCACAGAGATCCACCTGCCTCTGCCTCCGGAGTGCTGGGATTAAAGGCGTGCGCCACCACCGCCCGGCCTCGTGTGTTACTTTTGAGGAATGGCAGGAGATATTGCCAGCCATCTTGCATCACTCCCAGAGGAGAAAGCCATCCACCAAGTCTTAAAACCCATCTTATCTAGGGAGATCCCGTTGTTAAGGAAATAAACCATGGCCCAATAGCCAGCAGCGATTTGCTAGGGGTAGGATGAGCCATTTCAGAAGCAGACTCTGCAGCCCCCAACAAACTTGTACATGACTGCAACTGTGGAGGAGACCTAGTCCCAGGCCCTCAGGTTAGATGCTACTGTCCTCCGATCACCAGACACAGTGACACTTGGGATTGCTGTGACATATCAACAGTGAGTCATATGTGCGCTGTGCTCATTTCCCAAGTTTCAAAGTGTCTTCCCAAGTGAGAAATGATATGTCACCACGGTGTCTTCTCCAGAATTTGGCTCACTTCAAATATGACCCTACATCTACAAATCATTTTTCAGTGAGCCTAGATGATTACAGCTAAGAAATAAAAGACCACAGTCTCTTTAGAATCTGGTATTTTTGCTATCCACTCTCGGACACAATAATGTCCCCTGAAAGTGCAAACCGGACTACCTTCTCTATGTACCAAAGAGAAAAATCATACATGAAAAACAAAATTATATACTTGAAATGGGGAAAGAAGGATTATGTGGCATTCTGGGCATGCTGGAAGAAATGCTGCAAGCATGCATATAAAGCTCTTAGCATAAAGGCTGATCCACGGTTATTGCTAAATAAATATTGTTTGCTATTATTGACTTTTATTTTACTTGTCTCCTCTTTCTGTGTGAACAAGCTTTTAATTTACTAAAATAGATTAGTGGAAACAGCATAGTATATAAACTCCTAACCCTCTACAATAGCCGATGATTTATAGGAGAGAAGTGTTTTCTAAAACCTGTTATCATAAAAGGAGAATGAACTTTTTAATACATGCATATTCAGAAAAAATGAGGCTGAAAATTAACCAAAGGCTATGTTATCTAAATTATAATAGGAGATTGTCATCTTAACATTCTGAAAACTAGAAAAGGATGAGCCATAGACTTAAAAATGTATAAGAAAGTAAAAGCAGCAAGAGATTGACTTGAATGTCATTATCTTATTGCCTTTCAGAACTAAAATGTATTGTTTCTCATATAAAGCAAAGCCCTGAAAACTATTTGGCAGTGAGGTTATTATTTCACATGTAATTACATCTTATACGAAGGTGCATTGGCAGACATGCGGTGGCTAAATTGTCCATTTTCAACTGGAAAAAGAAATACAGTTCTTTTTTTTTCACTTACATCAGTCAAGAAGATAGCCACCCACAGGAAGAGATAAAGACTTATTTGACACTAGATCTATAACCAATGATTTTAGTTATCACTTGAAATTAGTGAGAATCTTGAAAGAGGCTTAAGACTTTTGAAGAGCAATTTGGTGCCACAGTGAAACAGCAGATGAAATAAAAAGGTAAAAAAAAAATGAGAAAAGAAAACACTATTTTTATTCTGAGACTGTGTTTGGATTAAGGGATTTCTAAAATAAGATTTCTCGTAGACAGATAACTTCTAAAAGCATGCATGCATTAATCTACCATTTTTGACAATAAGTTAAGCATTTGATTAAATTATCTTCTCTATAAAACAATTAGGCAAATCCCGAGTCAATGACTACACTAACCATTATCCAGTGTTCACAGCTAAGGGCACTGTTTATAAAATCCAGATATTAACTTTCAGCCTGAAAAGCTGCCATTCTGAATATTTATTAAATCATCAGAAGTATTCTGTTCATTATTATTTTAGATAAAGTGGTCTGTGGTTATCTATAATACAACATCAAATATCCATGAGCAGGAAACATGGAAAATGCTATAATCTCAATTTCTTTTAGGAAAAACCTAACTGTATGTAAGAAATAAATTGTGCCAGCCAACTTATGCAGGTCAGTGTTCCTAAGGAATGTTCAATTACTATAGATGTGTCTATCCCAGAGGCATGTGGCTGAAGGTCACATTCAGAGCTTCTTACTCCTGGCTGCTTAAGAACTACCTTCACTTTAAAAATACTCCTAGCAATAGGAATGGTCTGAGCACATCACTACTGGGTGAAGTTGTCGAGCCTGCTGCTAGCAAATTCACAAAAGTCTTGAAACACTTTTGTTAATATCAAGAGAGAGACTTGTGGCTACAACTAAACCTCAGAATGCATTTTTTTGCTCAGAGGGGCACTTCCTATGCTTGGGTTTGCTTTTTTTTTTGTTTTACAAAGATGAGCATCACATTTTTAGAATATATTTTAATTAAATATAATTACATCGTGTCCTCCCTTTTCTTTTCTCCCTCCCATGCATCCCCACTCCTTCTCTAATGAGTGGCCCATTTCTTCTTTATTATTGCTAATGAGCAAACTTGTCAAAGAAAACTCAAGGAAAATGGAAACCAAGGAAAACCCAAGGGGGAAGTGAAAACAGGAACAACAAAAATAGCAAGAGAGAAAACGCTTTCCTTGATGACAAAGGCAAGAAAGTGTGGTCATCATCTCTCCACACTCTAGAATGCAGTCTTCCTGGACGTACACTTCCTTGAAGAACATGAGCACCTCTGTGTTTGCGTTTGTTGCACTAAAGCTGTGACTGGGATCAGAAACACATTCCAATACTGCAAAGTTACTTTGGCCTTGGTTTGTAATCAGAGGTTTAGACACAAACTTATAAAAAGTCCTAACAGTTTTGGATAGCATGAGGGTGTCCTTTTAAGGTTACACAACACATGTCTCACCACTGAATGTCAAACATCCCTGCCCACCAAGTGTTTTCTTCATCACCTGTATCCTAAGTCGTTCAGAGCATCTTCAGTTTCCATCCTTCCGCCTCGCCAACTGCTCTTTCTACCTGGGTGCTAAGTCCTTCAGTTCTCTGGCGAAGAATATTGCGACTGTATGGTTAGAGGTCTCTTTATGATTCCTTTTGTGTTAATTAATCTTCCTATTGTTGTGAGAAAATGTGCTAGTGAAAGCAGCTGAAAGGAGAACTGGCTTATGTGGGCTCACGGCTTGAGTTGACAATCCATCATGTCAGGGAAGTCAGAGCAGCAGCAACTTTGGAGCAGGCTGTCACATTGCATCCACAGTCAGGAAGCAAAGCACCATGAATGCTTCTTCTCATCTCACTCTCTCCTATTCATACATCCCATGGAGAGCTGCTACTCCCAATGAACAGCTCTTCACACCTCAGTTTAATCAAGGAATCTCCCAACAGCATGGCCAGAGGCCTTTCACTGACGTAACAGTTGGCATTGACTCTAGAAACTTTTTCTTGGCTCAAGAGGATTTGGGCCTGGTGGGGGGAGTTGTTTAAGAACAGAACTGTTCTATTTAGCAGCATTTTTCCTTTCCTCTATACCTAATCTTTCTCTCAGAAAACACCAGGGAGCTCCACCTCCAGTACACTTCCTTGCCCTCTGCATGTGCAGTTTTTTCAATACAGTCATTCCTTGTAAGCATTTGCTAAGCATTTAACAGAGTGGAGGGCCAAATTCAAATAGAAGGATGAAAGTTGGGGATTTAGCTGTATGTCTAATGAGATTGGCTTCACCTCTTTTGGTAAGGATAACCATTGTGTTTTTATGCCTGTTTGCTCATCTGAAAAAATGGAATCAATGAGGTAATAAGCTACGCATCTCTTAAAGTATTATTAACTGCATTAGCAGGGATAAATATATGAACATGTTTTGAAAACTGCAATTTTTCTACAAATTTTTGTCCACATTTGTGGCATCTAGCTTTCACACTGCAAATAAGGCTGGTTTAAAGAGTAAATGAGCATTTATAAACACATAGAGACACAGGGAGAGGAGCAGAGAAATGAACCAATAGAATCCTATATATTTTGTACATATATGTATGTATGTATATACTATATATTTTATTATATATTATACTATATGATTCATTAAAGATGTTTTAACATGCTTTGAAGATTGCAAATGAAAATAAGAAGTAAAACAGAATTGAATAGACTATTTATAATTACGTCCTAACAATCTGCATAAAAGCTGCCTCTGTGAATTTGATTAAACGTCCTCCAGGAATAAATCCTAACCACTACTGCACCCCCAAACTCCAAATTTATTTCTCAGCAAAAGCAAACAATGAGGTATTTTTGAAACAGAAGCCATTGCAGAAATGTATGGGTTATGACGAAGACATTAGGCTAGCTCTGGTGCTGGTGAAAGGAATCTATTTTATTCTTCATCCTGCTGAAACACCTTCAGTAACAGAGGAATGCTACCTCCCAGATGGCATTTATCAGCCTCTCATTCCCTTTCTTTTCATTTTCTCCTCCCGTGTAGTGCTAGGTGCCTGAGAAGGACGAAGCTGGAACACTGAAGGCCCCATCATCGTGTTTAACCGGGTCTCTGGGATCAAAGGAAAGTTAGGGGTGGTGCCCATCCACAATTAATCACCGATAGTGATGTCTTTATTGGCCACTGACCTTGCAGTGAGTTATATGAGTAATAAGAAGGTTCTCTGTTACCCCAATCCCTGTATTCTTGGAGGAGGGCATAAATCACTTCAGCCTCATGAATTTCTCATATCTACAAAGCAGACTTCCAAATTTCCCACAGAGAATGCAGGGGAACCGCTTATTTTTCCAGTATTTCAAAAATAATTTTTCAGCTTGTTCAGATGTCACACAAGGAGGCCAATGATTGAAATGATCTGGCTGAGACTGACCCGAGGATCCAAGGTGGATGTCAGCAAGGAGCCGGGGGAGCGGCGGAGAGCTTCCATCATCCAGTTTTGAGGTTGTTTGCACTACTTCTTCCCTAACCTTATGCTCGAAGCAACAATCATGGTAGATTGCCTTATTCTGTTCCATTAAGAACTGAAGCATGCAATAAATCAAATTCCATAGTGACATATCTTGCTGTGGTGGCATGACAAGTTGCTTCTGAGCTGAAATTCGGGTGAAGAATATCTGGATTTTGCAAATATAGTTCTCTATATTCCCTCTTGGCTGAAACTTAAATTTAAGTATTACATATAACCAAAAAAAATTAATGAAATAGAAATGACAAAGGGATGGCCTCCTTTAAAAATACCGAAAACAGCTTGATGCAATTTTGAAATAATCATATATGAGCTTATGAGAAAAAGTAGTAAATTTTCAGGACCATTCTTTTAAAATATATTTTATGAGCTTTTTGAGAATTTCATAAATGCAATGCATTTTTATCATATTGTCCCTTCTCCACCTCCTAACTTCTCCCAGATCCAACTACCACCTCTCCAAGCCACTTTCCAGCTTCATAACCTCTTTCTTGTTGATTTTTTTTTTTAACCCACTGAGTCCTTTTCGTGCAATCCACATATGTAAATGGATGGCACTATCTAGTGGAGTGTGATTGACTTACTGTCGGCCATAGCCTTGAAGAAAACTCTCTCTCTCTCTCTCTCTCTCTCTCTCTCTCTCTCTCTCTCTCTCTCCCTAAGCAGCCATCAACTGTCTAATAGCTCCTTAATGAGGGGTCTATATACTAGAATGTTAGCTGTAAACCTCTTTTTAAATAACAGCTATTTTTTAAATGTAAACATCTAAAACTAATATATAAAAATATGCTTTAGCATATCATCCACATAGTATTCCCTTAAGAGTAATGACTGTGGTTCTAGTCTGCTAAGGTGGGGGGGGGGGAATCTATGTTAGCAAGGACAATCTGTGAGAAAACTATTCAACATATGTCAAATTTCAAGCTAACAATGAAGGAGTGGGAAAGTACATATTTGGAGAAATACGTTAATGAATAGTTTAACATTCTTTTCTAATTTTAAAATAATATTCACTTCCCATCCACTGTTGGGCCCTCTAAATTTGACAAGATGACAAGATATCAATCAAATAGTGCATTTCATCTGTTTTCTTAGTGAACAAAGTTGCTTCTTCAAAGTAAATTATGAACCTGTGGAGATTATTACTTAATTGCATAAAGGTAATAATGGTACAGCTGTGCTTGTCTAGTGACCTCAAGGAATTAACATCCCTTTGAAGAATTAACTAATATGTGTGCAAAATAATCAGAGCTGATTAACACAGACTCTCTGTGTAAGGATTTTTTCAACCTTTTGAAGACTTGCATTAAAAAAAAAAACTTGATATAAGCAACTAATTCGCACAACCAATCAAAACCAGAAAATATATTTTAAGTAAAATATATGTTATACCTTGTCTCCATTTCTAAGATGAAGATTCTAGTCATAGTTCCTAAATCCATGTTCTTGCAATGCATTTCTTGTCACCAAATAAAGCTTTTAGTACGAGGAACAGGTTACATTTAATTGAGTTCTTCGCCAAAGTTCATTTCATGGGAACCCCCCCCCCCCCGAATAACACAGGGTATTGCCAAAGCTATTGATACCTCTCCACAAACTGTTGATAAGGCCCTATTGCTAAAAGACATGACCTACACAATCCATTGATCATGGAGAAGTCAAGCAGGTGCCTACCTAGAGACTCCACCCCTAAAGACCCATGGTACTGGACAGTGCTCTACATATTAGCAAAAGAAAAGCATAAACACCAGTCCAGCTACAAACCCTTTGAGCTGTAATAATGACCTGCCTGCAAGACACACTGATGAAACAGTGGCACAAATCTTATATGGATAGCCAATAAATATCTGGTATCAGCTAAGGTTCATTCTTTGAGACGGAACCCCTACCCAAAGCTACTTGCATGATCATTAACCTGAAACTAGATAGTCCAGGGCCCTATGGAAAAACCAAATACTACTGTTCCAATAAAGTAATGTAGCAATAAAATGACACTCAATGACATTCTGCTGTACTCATAGGTCTGTCCATTGCTCAGTCATCATCAGAAAAGCTTCGTCCTGTAGCAGATGAAAACAAATACACACAGCTGTACATTATTCAGAGAAGAAGAGACCTTGGAACACTTCACCCCAAAAGAAATGCCTCTATCCAATCCCAAGGTTAAGTCAGGACTTTCTGTTTGTTTTGTTTTCTTTTCTTTTGGATTGGTTTGTTTTTCTGTTTTTACTTTACAGGTTCTTTAGCACATAATATGCGGTGTAGGTTTTCCCTCTTTATGCTCTGATTACCATTGATAAATAAAGAAATTGCTTTGGGCCTATAGCAGAGCTACAGGGGAACAGAGGTAGGCAGGGAAAGCTAAGCTGAATGCTGGGAAAGAGAAGGCAGGGTCAGAGAGAAGCCACGGAGCTCAGCAGGGGCCAGACGACCTTTAGCCAGTAAGCCACAGCCACGTGGCTATATATAGATTACTAGAAATGGGTTAAGTTAATATGTCAGAGTTAGCCAATAAGAAGCTAGAGCTAATGGGCCAAGCAGTGATTTAATTAATACAGTGTGGTTATTTCGGGGTTGAGTGGCCGGGAACAAACTAGCAGTCTCCTTTCTACAAATATGTTTTCTAGTTGTGGATTTTTACTGACTGTTTTAAATTGAGTTTATTTATTTATTTTACATATTGACTGTTGTTTCACTTCCTTCTCCTCCCATTTCCCATCCCACCCCCCCCCACCCCCCCCCACTTCCTTCTCCTCCCATTTCCCATCCCACCCCCACCCACCCTCCTAATCCACTCCTCCTCTGTTTCTGTTCCAAAATTGGCAAGCCTTCCACAGGTATCCATAAAGCATGACATATCAAGTTCCACAGAACTCTGTTCCTTCCCTTTTATTAAGACTGGGTAAGGTAACCCAATATGAGGGAAAGATTCCCAAAAGCCAGCAAAGTGTTAGAGACAATCCCTGTTCCCACTTTAGGAGTGTCACGAGTAGACCAAGCTAACCAACTGTCACATATATATAGAGGGCCTTTGTCTGTTCCCAGCAGGCTCTCTGGTTGTTGGTTCAGACTCTGTAAGATCCTGTGAGCCAAGGTTAGTTATTTCCGTGAGCTTTTTTGTGATGTCCTTGATCCCTCTGTCTCCTATAATCCTTCCACCCTCTCTTCAGCAGGATTCTCAAAACTCTGCCTAACTCACAGTCAAACATTATGGGCTTCTTGGGCATGTAAACATGTGTGTCTCTGCATCTAAATGCATCTCTTATGCTTTTTCTTTGGTTCTTTTTTTTATTTGGTTATTTTATCATATTCTTATTTGTTTCATTTTTATATTTTTATTTTAGTTTTATTCCTTAGGTGCCTGTTTGTTTTCTAAGAAGCAACAGAAAGAGTGTAGATCCAGATGGGGGGGTGGGTGGGAGGAAATAGGAGGGGTAGGGGGAAAAGAAACAATAATCAGAATATATCCTGTGAAAAAAGTCAGTTTTGAATAAAAGAAAAAACAATAAAACATCTCCTAACTTGAAAGCTTGTATGGAAGTCACCATGTAACTCTTTTTGCACACTGTGAACAAAAGGAGGCAGACATCATTGGTGTGTGTTCAATGCCATCTGTGTTAGTAGCCAGGGAAAGCGTACCTTTAAAGCAATGCAAGAGAAAACTATGCAAATGGAAGCTAAAGTTGTCACAATGGAACCGCTACATTTCACAGAGATCAAATTCCAGTACACCAAAAACACTTCGTGGGTCTGACTAGAATTTCTCACCTCATTAGGTGTGAAAAACATAAATTGAGCACTGGTATTTTTTTTCTTCAAAATTTTGTCCATGATAAGAACAGTTGGGGAAATGAGGCTCTCTGTAGCCTTTCAGTCTGGTATTTGCAGACGTGAGAATAGTGATTGAAAGCTGAACCCTTTATAGATTCTGGGCACTTGTTCAGTAATTGTTTTGGAATCTTCAAGTCATTTGCTAAATAATGAATTCGTTCTCACATTTCCACTTCTTTCTGGAACACAGAATTAGCACTCTTCTAAAAGAGCATGGGAGGATGTCGAGATTCAAAATACCTGGTCAATGACAGATTACAAAACTCCTCATTCCACAGCATATGATTCCTGAGTTAAACAGTCTAACTTGACATAAAGCACTTATTTTAAAAGTTAGTTTTTATTTTCAAGATTATAATATAGTTACGTCATTTCACCCTTCTGTTTCCTCCCTCCACACTCTCCTCTGTGTTCCTCTTGCTCTCTTTCAAATTCAGGGCCTCTTTTCCAACTAATGGTTACATGCATGTCTTAATCACTTCTGTCCATAAGTTTCACTAACACCTGTCTGGTAGGTGGGATTTAGCACTGTTTGCATGTTAATACATCCAATCTCTAAAGCTTGAAAGCTCGGAGTCATTGGTCATCGTGTTAAAGCACAAATTTAAGATGTTTAAGTACTTAATCTGTACCATGCAATGAGATTTATATTACAAGATAAAAATAAAGAGTACTGAGAATAGCATCCAAAATAAGACTGCCCAGCCTATGTGTAGTTGTAATTTCAAACATTCCCTATTACACATTCTCCCCCAACATCTGCAAATAGAGTCGCTTATATCCGTGTATCTCAAAGTCCACTGTCCAGAAGAAAATATTCAATTCTTTATCATGTATCTAAAGTTGGGTATTGTTTAAAATAATCTTGAAAAACATACACAATTTTTTAAATTTAATTCCAGCACCACTCCTTTCTTATAAGAACAGTGGTGGCGGGGAAGAGACAGAAATCTTTAATAAATGAATAAATTTAATAAAAAAAAAAGAACAGTGGAGGCCACAGAATGCACACCCACACTTGATACTTAGGAGTTGTACATTCCCATGACAACTCGCACATATTTTGCTGCAAAAAGTGAAACATGGTTCAAAAGCAAGTAATACAAAAGGTCATTTCATCTTCCAATACCCACAATATTTCTACACCATACTCCCACCCTCGAAAGCAAAGGACTTTGAAGACTGAAATAATGAAGGGTAATTACGATAGAACTTAATGAAGCTAGAAAATCAGGTATTTTATATTAGTGAGTGTATTGTAATTAACTCTGGTAAATGATACAAAAAGGAGGACTTTAGCTTCCACTATTATAGGCAAAAATCTGAAGGGAGAAATCAATGTAATCATGTTTTCTTCCATAATGGAAAACAGAGGAGTTCGCCTCTGTTCTTTTCTCTAATATACGGCGCCTCATATATTCTGTCGGGGGAAGGAAAATTCTGGCAAAAAGACTCATACAACAAAAGGCAACTTGGAGTCACTAAGCCTCATATTAATGAATAAGGAGCTGTTGGTATTTCAGAAGGCACAGTATTGGTTCATCGTCAAGCTACTTAAGCAGAAGGTAAAGATGACTTTATAGGGAAGACTGAAGACAGACTTTATAACTTTTACTGTCCTTTTTTTTTGAGACAGGTTTCTCTATGTAGCCTTGGCTGTCCTAGAACTTACTCTGTAGACCAGACGGACCTCAAAGTCAGGGAGATCCACCTGCCTCTGCCTCCCTAATTACTGGGATTAAAGGCGTGTGCCACCACCACTCATCTCTTTTACTGTAACACTTTTATGAGGAAGAGAATGTGTAAGAGCACGGGAGATAAGAAATACATATCACACAGGGCAACAGATGACAAGTACTGATAATGCATTAAATGATGAGCAACATTGTAGAATTTGTGAATTAACACAAAAGAAACTCTTATGCATGTTAAGCTTGTATTGTTACTTAAGGAAACTCAAAATTAAAACTCTAGACTCCTATGGTATATCTTATCAACATGAGAAGTCTTTCCAAAGCAACGTTTAAGTAAGTGCCCTGTCTAAGCTAGGATTCTCAGATGAAGGAACATGTATCAACTTCCAGACTGTGATGCACAGGATCATTAAGAACCGCAGGATCCCATTTTCATTTTGTAATGGGAGAAAATACAACAATGAGACAGGAAACCTTAATGGCAACACAATGAGCCCTCTTTGACCTGCTCTCAAATTGTGTGTGTGTGCATTTGTGCACATGTGTGTGTGTGTGCATGTGTGCATGTGTGTGAGTCTTTCATCAGAATTACTCATCTTTTTCTTGATATTTGTATGGACCTAAATCTTCATCAAGCATAGCGGAATCCAGGAAATCAGTCATTTAGACAAAATCGCAAACCTTCAAAGTCTCAGGTACATTGTGCTCAGTTTAGAAGTATAATTTGGATGTCATTTTTTCCCTGCAAAGCTTTTTGTTGTTGTTTATTGAATGGCTTTTACGGAAGGAAAATTGTCATTAAATATGGTGGTTCGAATATGAATGGCCTTCACAGGTTCCTACATTTAAATATTTAGTCACCAGGAACAATTTTAAAATATTATAAACATTAGGAGGAGTGGCCTCGTTGCAGATGACACTGGATTAAAACTCTGAAACTGTAAGCCAGCCCCAAATTCAATGCTTTCCTTTTTTATAAGAGTTGCCTTGGTCATGGTGTCTCTTCACAGCAATATGTGAAGTATGATGCGTGCATGTTCAGAAGACTCCCAGGAAAAGAGGGACAGCTGTGCCCACTATTTCACAGGGGCTTTGCAAGGACTTAACAAACCCACAGCTCAAACTAACCTGCTAAGCACTCAGTTCTGAAAACCTGATTTGGTGTAGTAGCTCATTCAGTGACTAAGATAGTAATGCTCAATCGGGGAACAGCAACTGAATCCTGCAGCCAGAAGAGAGTCTGGATGTGCCCTTTACATCCGCATTTATAGTATAAGAGTCCACGCCCAAGTGGGTGGGTAACTTAAAGGCTACTGGCTGTAGGAATTTCTACAGCACTTCCCCTTTTTGTTTAAATAAGAAGGCTCTAAGCTTAATACAAAACTATATACAATAGGAACAAACATCAGGTATAAAAATTAGAATTAAAACAGCATAAATAATATCAAGCAAGAAACTTGTGATAAATGTTTCAGTAATTGTCCTATCCTAAGGAGTTTAAGTCTTGTATTATAAATAACTTGGCCAAGTCATGAGAGGAAAGTAACTACAACTATCTAGTCTTCAACCCCATCGAAGACCCAAAAAGGGAAATAATATTGCTTGATACAGGCGAGAAGACCTTGGTCCTGCCTCAAGTGATGTCACAGGCTTTTTTTTGACACTCCCCTCCATGGGAAGCCTCACACTCTCTGAGGAGTAGATGGGGGCATAGGGTGGGGAGAAGGGAAGGGGAGAGGGAAGTTAGGAGGGAGAGAGAACTGGGACTCGTAAGCAAAATAAGATTGTTTTTTAAAAACAAAAATAAAATAAAATAATTTTTAAAGATATTTGTAAAATTACTGAATAAACAAATATAGCTCTTCCCCAAGAATCTACAGACCATGCATTTTATACAAAATTATTCTAGTGACTTGGTGGATTAAAAAGAAGTGTGAAGCTGATGACTTGCCCAATCATAATGTTAAACGAAACATAGTGGTTTAATTATAGGAAGCAAAACCTTTTAATATTTTCTTACTGTCATTCGTCAGCAAGTAAGCACAAATTTGCACATCTTTAGACTGTGTTTTATTAGAATGCTTTACTTTTAACATATTGTTTGCGCTGCTGACTTGAGTTTTGACTCAGCAAGCAAGGGCACTAAGTGGCAGTCCTGATGTTCTGAATTTGGTCCCCCAAATATACATGATAGAAGGAGAGGACTGAGTACTGCAAGTTGTCCTTTGACCTCCAGATGCATATCTTAACTTGAAACTGGACACACAACTAAATAAGTGCAAATACTTTATTCATTTAAAATTATGGCTTGCGACAAGAGCAGAATTTCTACAATTTTAAAATGCCTTTAAACATACTTTTGCCATTCTTGCACTATGTGTTTGTTTATATAAAATGACATTTTCTGCTAAATGAACTAAACTAAAAGCAATGATCAACTTGGAAAATTTCTTGAAAATGCTGTATATTCTTATATTCTACAGTACTAAATATTCAACTAAAATCTTTTTCTTTTCTTTCTTTCTTCCTTTTCTTTTCTTCTTTTTTTTTGTTTTGTTTTGTTTTTCGACACAGGGTTTCTAATTGTGGATATTGACAATACAAAAAGCAACAAGCAGAAGACACAATTTCGGATGGTTTCACATACCCACATAATCTGCACATTAGCATTTACAGTAAGCTGCACTTAGTTCAGTCGAAGACCCTTGGATTCTTGTGCCTCACATGAAAACTTTACATACTAGCCTCTGTCCCCAAATCACCATCCACTTGCACTGGATTTTAGGCATGGGCTAGCCCCCTACTGGTGCAAATAACTGTTGGTAGGATTTCATTTCTTCAAACCAGAATGGAAGTAAAACATTATTTTAAGAATTAATTATAATTGAACATATGCCAAAAGTACATAAAGAAAAAAAACTTTTTGGCATGCTACCCTGCCAGAACAGAAATAGATTTTGGACTCAATTCAGTTTCTAGTAAATTAATGTCCAAAGCACACAAGAGCAAATGTGCAAACTTTTGTCATCTCAGCAAAGAGGCCAGCGTACATATGAACCTAGAATTTTATAGTTGCCTTTGCCACAGACGGTAATATTAACCCATCATCTGTCCATCGTACCTGCAAGTCACAGTGTGCCTGGTGCCTCTTGAAATCCTACTGCAGATGCTTAGCTTAGGAGTGGGGCTTTATTACTCCCCCTGAGAGATACACATGTTCCTCTGGACGATGAAAGCAAAGTTCCAGGTGCCCAACTGACTTGCGTCCAGGTGGACCTGCCACGTGACACGCACTGCACTGTTTGCAAGTATCGGAAGCACCGTAGATCTGTGTCTACTCATCGCGTCTTATCATGTGACGATTTGCTGTTCGTTGTGGTGAGCTGTGAGGCCGTGAAGAGAGTGGCAGTGTCTGCCAGGGAAGAGTTCATCCTTCGGTACACATGACAAAATCTGCAACGGATTTCAGTGGGTTGGAATCCAATCCAAGTGAAAACGAGTGTTTGTTTCTCTAGGTCAGGGTGAGCATAGGAAGTTGAGTCTTCATCTGCTGCCCTTTCTAATACATCCAAGTGCTCGTGCAAATTATCCTTAGTTATCATCTCACAAACGTCATTGATAAACAGTATCAGTTTCAAATGGCATGGGTCCCACTATTTGCTGCCCCTCTCTAACTTCCTGTTTGCATTCATTTCTTAGGTTATACAATCTATTAAATTAACTTCAGTGCTTAGTTCATTCTGAACCTTTATCAATTTTTTGAAAGAGAGAAAGACAAATATGATTGCTATTGCATTAAACAAATTACTGTCCTTCGGTTTAACAATAATACAAAGGACATCCTATGGTGTATGTTTTCACCAAGATATTAAAGGTGCTGATAGTGAGGACTGATGTTCTCAATCTATTTATGCTTGTATGGAACGCTCTTTCTTATAAATACATGTCTTCCTTTTCTTATAATTACCTCTGTTACCAAAAAAAAACAAAACTGTTTGCATGAAAGTCATCTTAATTTTCAAAAAAGCCTGTTTTCAGGACACAGTTTGACAAATTCAATAGGATCTTGTGCTGTGTTTCATGAGAAAGCCAATACTAAGGTGGGACATTTTTTATAACTATTATAAACTGCACTAAATTTATTGAATTGATTTAGGAATATAGATGACCTCTAAGCTCTCCCTGCTGTCCTTTCTGTAACAGCTGTTTGAAGGTGATGATCTTGAGTTTCAGCCACTTATGTATTTTTAAGTGTGTATAGCGGTCCAAAGGGGGCAACACAGACGTTAAATGTGGGTGCTAGTTTTCTATCAGAAATAATAAAAAGAAAACATTGTAATGCAAAGAAAATATTACTTATCAGAAAATAAATATGTATCTAAATAAATCATAGATTCTTTCATTCTTTGTGAATATAATCATTTTTAAAATGCCATTTTAAGAATAGTGTTTCACCTAAAGAATGTTTCTCAAATACAGACTATAGGAATAGGCTTAATATCCTATTAATTTAAACCAAGCAACTTTTTCTTCTCGTGAAAGATGCAGATAATTGGAGCAATTTCAGGGAAACTTTTTAATTACCTGGGCAATTGGCTCAGTCTTCCACCTCAATCTTCTAGTTCACTTTGTGGGTTAAATAGCTTTAAAAACAAAACAAAACTAGTTTCTCCCTTTTCTCCTTCTGGAGCATTGTTAGTTCCCCGTGGAGTTGTAAGATTAAAAGTATCTAAGATAGGCAAGAGATCTGAACTTTTAAATAAATTTGTATCCAGATAATTCTGTTTTAATCATGTACTTAAATCAAAACTTCCTGAATTCTGAGAAAAGTGGCAGCGCAATAGTAACCGTAATAACATCTACATGTCATCGTTACATTGTGCCCATAAACTAAAGTTTGCTTAAGTACTTTGATCTAGAATGTTGACAGTCTATACTTTCCCTCCTATCAATGTATTGCAGCAATTTTATATCTGGAATCCGTAAAGGAATCCGTAAAGCTCTTGCTGCCCACATTTCTGTTTCTTGAGACAGAACTACCGTCTTTTTAAGTCACAGGCGCACCTCTGACTCCAGTGACCTTATTCACAAAGTAATATTTGAAGAGTAACAAAAATCATAGTTTATCTGACCCGCATATAAAATCTCCCAAGTATACTACATTTATCATACTAAAATGCATCATTAAAATTTAAAAGCAGGTGCAGTTGCTCAATAAGCTAATTCTATAGTCTGAAGACTCCACTCAAGATTGTATTGTTGAATTCCCAGTTGGATAAAGGAGAGCGAACAGCAGAGGGAGGGCCTCGGGATGACCTTGCTCCAAGGTGGTAGGGGCCCGGCAGCTGCTGTCCTCTGTGGTTGAGCTCCACGCTGAGGCTCTTTACTGCACTGCATTTGCATGCCAAGAATGAAAGTGTCCTACCCAGAGCAGCAGAAACTGCTGCACCCCAGCGCAGAAACCTTCCTGGGGCTCTGCAGCAGCGTCCGTGTGAACACGTATTTGTATTTATGGGGGGGGGGGAATTTATGGCTCTTTGCCTGTGTGCGCAGATGACTCAGGGCTTGGCAGAGAGCATGTGAGTGTAGCATAAAGACATTTAATAATAAAAAACCAAATGGAAAAAACCTTAACCTTCACAAGAGACCTGTCTACCTATAAGCTCTTAAATAGTCACCTTTATTACAGGTTGGTTTATTCACCTCACATCAGCAGCATAGGAAGTCCTGGACAAGATTGCTGAAATCCATTAATTAGATTCTTCTAGCAAATATTAACCCAGCAAAATCCCATTCTTCCATAAAAGACATTTAGAATTCTAAATTAAAATATCTAAATCTGCATGCTCGTTTCCTGAACACATGTGTCTAACTTGTACAATATTTTCTTTAGAAATGTAATTTTACTGGCAATTTTTTCTGATCATTTTTTATACCTTTTATTAAAGTTGTGCTGGAATTACTAGCGTTAAGATAGCTGCACGCTGTTAACAAGAATGACATCAAATAACGATGAACCTAATTTTTGCCTGAAATCTTTGCAGAGAACATGACCTGAGAGCAACTGTACTGCACAGCACACACCGCGATTTTGTCTCCCCGCATCTCAGAACCCACCTTCACATCTCTCTCCGATCCTCCTGTATCTGCCATCTTGATAGTCATAGGAGTTTCCTAAAGTTTACACGACTTAATAAAGGAACCAAGTGTACGGCTCCATGTGAGACATTAGACATGTCCCAATGGGGTGGCTTTGTCACTGCTTGTGCTTTGTCAGGACTTTTTAAGTTGTCTGGGACTCAAGAGTTGATCATTACGAAGTCAAAAAAGATAGATTTTAAAAAGCAGTTAACAAATGTCGTCTCATTTCTTGGGACAATTGTTTTCTGTTCTTTGTTTTGTTTTTGGTTTTTGAGACAGAATTTCTCTGTGTAGCCATGACAGTCCTGGAACTTGCTCTGTAGACCAGGTTGGCTCCAAACTCAAAGATCCCCACGCTTCTGCCTAGAGTGCTGGGATTAAAGGTGTAAGCCACTATGCTTGACTGAGAACACTATTTTTAAAAGTGGTGATTATAACATATTTGTACTGCGTTTGAGAAATAACATCTTTCCGGACAGACATTTGAAACATCATATCAGGCAAACACCTTTCTCCTCCGGTTCTGATACAAGCAAACCAAAACGGAAATTCAGCTGACAGAGTAGAAATTAGAGGGTCTGCTTACATATTGTATTTTAGTAGTAGAACCTTTTACCTCTCAACAATGGTCCTCAGTTATTAAAAATAAAAAGACCACATCAAAATACCTGTTAAATTAGTATATTGTCCAAAACATCATTTCTCACCTTTAGTTAAGTCTTTGTTCAAACTCTTGAGAATTTAAGTCTCTCAGAATACAAACATCAAAAATCTAAACTCATAAACATAATTTTGTATAAGCCTTCAATTTTTCCAGCTACCCAGCAGTGTTCCCTTGGTATGCATCCTAAGCTTAAATGATTTTTAGGGATTGTTTCACTTCTTTCTCCTCTATCATATTTTCTTTTCACATTCCTGGTTTGCTCTCTGTAAGCAATTATTTACTTGTGTTTATAAGCTGATCTGATACCCCACTGTGAGATAATTTACAGTTCTTGCAAAATACCTATCCATGTGTATACATTTTAATGTAATAGAATTGAGATACACACAGCTTGAAGGATAACCTTCAGTGTGTGAACTCCATGCTAAAAGCCAGCATCTCTTTACATCGCTGAACATGCATAGCAGCAGCAGCCATACTGGCATGCCTCTTCCACTGTCTTTGCGCCTGCCTCTACAGAAAACTGTCACTGCACTGGCTGTCTCAGAAAAAGCCATGAAGTTTTATAAATCTTACACGATTTTATAAAAGAAGTAAGTGCATTGCCCTATGTAAAAATTAGACTGCCTCCTTCTGATGAGATATTTTTGTCATGTATATTAATTGGTATGGACAGCATTCAGTCCTTTGATATTCAATAATTGGTAACTCCTAATCTTGCCAACTTGAAGGGGTCACTTATGAAGAAGTCAAGATTTCCAGTGGGGAGTAGTTGAATGAAGTAATCACTTATGCAATCAATTATTTTGCATTTAACAACCTAACATTTAGCATTTGTTGTATGGCAGCCGCTGTATGGTGCCTACTGCCATGCGCAATCTCATCAAGTAGCAGGAATTTTGGGGTGAAAGCTAGGTTCTGTAGATATTCTTCACCAGGGTACTGTTTTGGTTTATCAAAATCAACACTAGTTGTTCTTGTTCTCCAAGATTAGAGGTAGGAAATTCAGCAAGTCATTAATCTTAACATTGGGCTCGGAGGGACAAAAGCACACAAAGGATGTGATCAGAATTGGATCAGATCAGTAGTCATGAGCATGGGCCATGGAACTACTTCATAACGGCCATGCTAGAGTCACCACATCTAGCAGCAGGAAGCTGAGATGTAGTGGAAGAGGCAACAGGAGTTGTCCTTTCCAGTTCACCATGTTCTACACGCGGTTTCCATTTTCTGGAACCCATGAGCAGTCACAGTGATGTGCTCAATGGTCAGCCTTTACAGGTTGTGAGAGTGGGGAAAGTAAATAAAAGCGGAGAGCCAGGAAGTAGAGTTGCCAGATATGATGAGCCTGCATGGTCCTGAAGGTAGAGCATGAGTAGTAAAATGAATTCATAGATAAAGTGGTTGTCATGCACATAAATATTAATAAATAAAAGCAAACAATTGCTGCATTAGCATGAAATACAACAAATGAAATTTATTAGTAATAACACAAAGCAGAGACTCATTCCCATGTTGGTATGGATGTGGTTTTCACAGATAATCAGAGCATGCAGCCCTGGAAACACATAACTGAGTTCCCTTAACAGCAAATGAACTACTCAAGGTCTTATAGAAAGGGACTTACAAGTAGCCAAATTTACCAATAAATATATATTGTGGATCAATATAAAACCAACACTCTGTTCCCTTTTAACGACCATCTGTATTTCTTCACTCAAAAATATTTAAAGCCTTTCCACTGCCTGGTACTCAGCTGGGTTCTCACTTTGCTCAAAATAGATCTAAAGAAATGAACAGATTAAGGGTGTAAAACTGTTTGAGGGATCACATCATCTTGATGCTGAATAGACCCTGAAGGTGTCAGAAATGTTATCTGATGGTAAAAAGAGAGATGGGTAAAATTTGTCCATCTGAAGAGGGAAGCTGGAGAGGAAACAACTGAGTAAATGCAGAGAGGAAGAGGTTGTTGTGCTCAGAAAGCCTAAGTGGTCAAGATGAAAAACACAGGTCATGCGCCATAAGAGTGGCAGTACTTAATTGTTTCAAAGCACCTGCTTTCAAAGAACTTAATTGCTTATGTGGTACATCTTATTTGCCTTGCTTCTTTTTGAAACAATAACCCTGTGCTGTCATCTGCACCTTGCAGGGTGGGACCGAAAACTCTGAGATTAGATCATACCAAGAATTAATTCTAGAAATGGCAGAATAAGTTGTGAATGTTAGAAAGATGACTCCATAGCACGTTAGGGGGTGCATCAGAGAAGTGTGGGACTGAGTGCTGGGAGATAAATTAGGAGATAATTGCCTTGGAGCAGATGGTATTTGAAGAATTAAAACCAAGGCACTTTGGCTTCTGAAGAGTGGATAAAAAGATACATAGTTGACATTCCAAAGAAGGGACCACAGGATGTGGGTGGTAGAAGAACAAGATGCTGGAAATGAGAAAGTATGGAAGTCCTGAATCTCTAGTTTGGTTAGTTAATTGACAGTGATGCTGTCTCATAAACCACGTAAGAAGTGAAGGAACAAGTTGGAAAGAAAGAAAATTAGGTGACTTTACATGTCCATAGGGGGTATAAAGTGTAAAGTGGACCAGTAGGGACAGAGGAAGAAAGATGGACCAAAGCTACAATGAGACAGTTAGAATACATAGTGAAGCACCTGTAGAATGTGAGGGAATGTGTAACAAGTCAGAGTGAAAAATCCGGGGCAGACGTCTGGAGAACAGCAGCACACTGAAGACCGAGGCCAGGACAGTGATGAAGAAAGCAGAAGAGAAATGGAAAAGATTGCTCTCACTGCTGCCAAGCAAGAACAGAATTTCATATGAGGCAGGAAAACAGCATCCGACACCAAAGACGTGTTTGGAAAGCATCTGATGTTGCAGTCTGGAATTCTTTTACAAGTGTGCAGGGCATTTCACAACATGCTACACCTTGCCCGATGCCAAAAATAAAGGTAGGAGAGTTTCTTATGTCACATAAAAATTTAAAATGAGTACAATAGCAAATAAATTGTACACAATCAAAGGGGAAATAGCCCTAACTTTGCCCCCAGAAACCCAGCAAAACAGCATCAAATGCAGCCGACCCTGATGACATCATTAGATAAGTCCACAGTAATTTATGTACTCATCCCAAATCACAGGAGAGATCTCTGAGGTAGGGGCATGCCCTGTACAAACAAGTTCCAAACTCATTGTGGAGCTCCGGGGATTCTCCTGAATCTAATTGTATTAGTTAGAATAAAAGGAAGCGCCAGGTTGTAGGAACTTTGTGGATACATAAGAAACCAGGATCTGAGCACAACAGAGTGGAAAGCAGTGGTGTTGATGAGATTCATCAGAGCCAGCTGGGGACAGGGAAGTGAAATTCTGCTATCATGGAGCAGGCTGAGCAAGCATAGGGTGATTGTGCGTGTACAGGGCAAGAGGGAAGCATGTTTGGGGACAAGAAGTTCAGAGACTCCTTTACCATGGCTCTGCCTATGGGATTCCTCAAAAGGTCAAAATCATTTCTCTATTTCTTTGCCAAAATTCTGAAATCATGTAGTTTAAGAAACATTCTATTCTTGCTGTGTCTGGAGGCCTTGCAACTCCAGCTATTTGGGAGGCTGAAGAAAGAGGATAGAAAGCAGTTCAAATGTGGGCAAAGGAGCAGGATGCCAGCTCAAGAAATCTTGAAAGATAACTAGACCGGAAGAGCCCAGAGCTTATTCCTCTACAAGTAAAAATAAGAGGATTAGGAGGAGGAGGGTTAAGAAAGAAAGGAAAGAGAGAGAGGGAGAGAAAAAGGAAGGGGGGAAGAACATAGGGAGGGGGAAGGAGGAAGAGAGAAGGGGAGAGGGTGGAGAATCAGAAGAGAAGGAGGAGGAAGAAAGGAAGAACAGAAGGAGGAAGGAAAAGCATGAACAAACAATTTTCCTTCCCTAAATATGAATAGTCATCATAAAAAGGCCCACGTAACAAAAAGTGATTTTAAAAGCATATGAACACATGTATGCACACACAGGGAGAACACAGGCGAACTAATAAAATAAGCAGAGAAAAAGACAGCATAGCAATCAGACCATTTCATTATGATAGCCTTCTTTCTACATGGTGTGCACTGCTTCTGTGCAGACTCTCCGAGATTTTGTATGTTAAACCCTAGGTGAGCGGTTTGCTCAAGGATTGTTCATCACTTCTGTGATTCAGATTCTCCACTGGCAAAATGAAGACGGGAATGAGCTCCTACCCAGCAGCTAAGTGCTTGAGAGAGACTGAGTACTAAGCACAGTGTCAGAATCAGGACCTTCTATTACCTACATCCTCTGAAAGGAAAGCTCAAGCTAAGACTAGGGCTTAAAAGGAAGACTGCACCCTCTTGAGGAGTGGATAAGGGTGGAATGGGGGGAGGTGGAGGGGAGCAGGAGAAGAGGAGGGAGGAGCAACTGGGGTTGGTATGTAAAATGAAAAGAAATTTAAATAAAGGAAAGGGAGGCTTCATAAAGACAAAAGACAAAGGCGAGGTAAGACCCTGTGGAAATCGCACATTGGTCCACCAAATGCATTATATTTACTTATATGGGACAGTCAACTTCTGGGGCATTTAAAGAAGATTTCAAACAATTGAAGGTTTTACATTTTTCAACCAAAAGGCCTCAAAATTTGTTGAATATGAGGCACACATTTTCCTGATATGTGGGTACGATTAGAAAATGCAGTTATGCTTTGGACGTATTTGTGTTTATTGTAAGCTTTACTTTAAATACACAATTCACTTCCAGGCTTTCATACTCTCACTTTTCAAGGGCAATAAGCTCTTCAATTAAATGAAGGAAGAGGGGAGCCAGCCCATAATCAGTCGAGGAAGACACCAAATCATCATATTTTTGATCAAGGTTTTCTCCTTCTCATCAATGGCATCTTATTACTATATTTGATTTTGACTTAATATCTTTTCAGTATAGATTTAAGAAATAAATTCAATTTATGGTCCCCATCCTAGCACTAACATTTAGAAAGAAAGAAGACATTTCTGAACACAAAAAGGCAGCTTCTATCTCGAGAAATGTTGTCAGGCCTGGTCATTATCGTCTGTGAAATGCAGCATTCTTAAGTTACCGCAGAAGGAAACGGCATGTATTTTATTGATAATACTTTATCTTTAAAATAGTGGATCATCTTTTACTCAGTAAAATGATATACTAAAAATAAAGTAACTGGATTTCTTAGCCTTAATTTCATTTTAGTATCTTTATTTTAAATGTTTGAGCTTACATGCCTTTCTATAAAATCACGTTGCTATTCTCAGCCTCATCTAAGACAAACTGGGAACCCTTAAAGACTGTTAAGTTATTCTCAGTTCAGTATGAAAATGTAAGTTCTCACTCCCAAGCATTCTTCTGAAGAATATAAGAAATGAAAAATGTATACAGACAGTAAAAATCCTGAAGTTTAGACGTGCATATCTTTTTCCTTTACAACGATCTCTCTCTCTCTCTCTCTCTCTCTCTCTCTCTCTCTCTCTCTCTCTCTCTCTCTCTCCCGTTCCTCCTCTCTTCTCTAAGTGTGTCTGTGTATGTGTTCATGTGTGGATGTGTGTAGAGTTAGTTTCAGCTCAGAATCAGAAATATAGAGACACTTTTATGAGAGAGAAACTAAGAAAAGAAAAAAGAAAGTGGAAGGCAGAAAAAAAGAAGGAAAGGAGGTAGAATGAGTAAGTTTAACCCACCAATATTAGAGAAAGTTTAAGAACAGAAATTTGTCCACACTGTAAAATTAAGAGATGAAGTATGGCCTTTACAAAAGGATGAGTAGGCGGTAGTAGGAGCTATGCACCAGTGAATAGCTTTAGTAGTTGGTTGAAGGAGTAGCTATGAGTATATGTCTAGAAATATGATTGTGAATGGCTAACATAACAATACCAGGAGAGAGATCACACAACCTTGCTGTAAAATAAAGCCATAGGCCACAGGAATAAAACCATTTCAGATAACCCTCTACATCTTTTCATTATCTTAAGAAGTCCTAAACATATTTCTTTGGCATCAAAGTTCTAGTCCTTGAGCATTACAGGGACTGCTTTGCCTCCGGCATGTGTGTTCACACAGTTCCCCTGACTTTGATGGCACAAGTTTCCTCAGCTGCCGTGGCTGCTTTTGATACTGCAGCTGGAAGACATTACCACTTCCTTTCTTTCAAATGTGTGTTGTTTAATTCATAACGTAGGTCGCTGGGTCTGACTTTTCCTTAAATGATGTTTCTTCTATCATTTTTATCTTCTATCACTTTAATTCCTGCTTTACCAGTGTCTCTCTGGAGAGAGGAGAATATCTTTGACTTGCATTATCTTGTCTCTATAGCATGAATGTTGTGGCTAGAATTTTTTCCCTGACAATAGTAATGCGAGTTTTCAATTAATTTAATTAACTAATTTTCCATTTATTTACCTGTGTCAGTATATATAGTGTGTACACCAGAGCTCAGAAGTTGACATTAGAGTATAACCTGGAGGAATTGAAACCTCTTTTCACCATGGTGGTCCTGGAGATCAAACTCGGGCTGGCAGCAAAGTACCTTTACCTGTTGACTCATTTCATCAGCCTAGGTTCTTTTTTAGTATTTTCCCAGGCATTAAGTAGATGTTGGAGTAAATTATCAAGCTACACAAGAGTCAGAACAAACTATACTCTCAACAGTATTACAGGGACATAACCACATGAACAATGAACTCAGAAGAAATCCCATTGCTGTACAGTGACAATATCAGATAGGAAATATCTGATATTGCTAGATAAAAATGAACATATTGGTGCTTGAGGATTGTTAAACAAGTATATGTTCATTGTTTGTTGCTTTGTGAGAAAACTAAAGATGGTCTTTCTACACACCCAACACCTTGCTGTGGGTAGACACCTAATACCTGCTTGGACACCAATTTCAAATCAAAGTGTAATTATAAATATCCAACCAATAAAGACACATTATACTAAACAACACCTTCCAAGCACTTTATATGAATTTCAAAATTATGAAAAACACATAAAATTCTATCTACTTAAAAATATTAAATTAATAGCAAACTAGAACAAGAAGTATAATATGATGAAACACAGTCATCATATTGAAATTGGACAATGCAAACTGACAGAAGGAAAAGAACCCAAGAGAAGGCACAAAAATCAGAGACCCCCTGATTCACACACTCAGGAGTCTCACAGAAACATGAAACTGAGAGGCGGTGTATATTGTGGTAACTTCTTAGAATCCTATTCTTTCCTAGTAAGAGACAGGAAGGGAGTGGATTCAGAAGTGAGAAAAGGAGGGAAGGAACTGGGAAGAGTAAAGGGAAAGAAACCATAGTCACCATATATTATATGAGAAAGGTTTATATTTTCAATAAAAGGAGAAGAAGAAAGGACAAACTGTAAACCAGTGGGTAGCAATTTCTAGCCTATGATTGACTGTAATGATTTCATTTCTCTGCAAATGTCATGCAAAATGAGTTTCAGGAAACAACTTCTTTTTACAGCAATACCTCATGCCTATATAGAAAAGCCACTAGGATTGTCTTGCGAGCAATGCTATGAGTTGGATAGTATGTATTTAAATTTCAAACGGTATACTGAAGCAAATTGTTCTATTTTAAATAGCAAAAACTGAATTTAGCCTAGTAATAATGAATAAAAAGGAAATTATTTAATTGTAGTAAACTACAAGAAATGTAGTTAAAATTAAATTTAATTAAAACTTAAATGTAAATTTCATTTTTGGTATTTTATGATTTTTGAACTAATAATATATTGTTGCGTCACTAAACAAAAAATACCACCCTCCAAAATATTAAACTAAGCTTAAATTTTTTTCAAAATGACTTTTGATAGGATTAAGACACTATTAGTTATCTCTCATTAAAATACTGAAATCAATCCTCGTTAATTTTTAATAACATGAAATTAAATGTTAACTTTCCAAAATGCATTATTATGCATAAACAAAATAAGTTTTTCATTATTGATGAATAATTGCCCACTCATATAATGTGATTGACAGTTTTTGGTTTTGATCTTTAAAATATTGTCAACAAATTGATTTCTTTTGAGCACCAAACCCTAGTGATTGCATATGAGGTAGTTCACAGAATCTTTTTGATATTATCTTTTCAAAATAAAGTGATAAATGACTAAGACCCTGAGATTTCTTCTTAAAACCTTTTAAAATTCTTATAAAATCTTTTTCCAAATGATTTAATATTTACTAAATAATAATGATTATAAGCTTATTAATTGTTAGATTTATAGCCTCAGCATGAAAGTGAGTGTATCAAATGTAAATTCCATGGCATATGCATATGCACAATAGATTTATCTACACTAAAAAATTTAACCAAGGAATATAATGATTTACACTAAAAATTCTTTTGCAGCATACCTAACAAAATTTGCATCAGAAACCAAGCCATTATCCTCACCTCATATGTGCAAATTGTGCTCTGTTCCTAAGAAAATTCTATCTTTGATGACTATTATCAACTTAATTAAATATGGAATCAACCAGAACCCATACACACAGTCATGCCTTTGAGGGATTGTCTTGGTTGGATCATTTGAGGAGGGGAGAACTTCACTACATTTGAGACACTGTTTCCAGTAGCAAGTCATATAAAAGAACATGAAAAAACCTTCTATGTTTTGTCTGCTGTGCTCGCTTTCAGTGGCAAGTTCATCTATCCAGCTACTGATGCATTCCTTCAATGGTATGAAAACTTCCTCAGTATTCCAGCATAAACTGAAGACTCACTGAAACAGTCTGTTTTGTGGACTGAACAACTATCAGATTCTTCTCTATCCTCTGGAAAACACTCAAAAACAGTCTGTAAAACACTCTAATAAATCATATATATATATGTACATTTTATTTCAGATTTCAGCAATATGATACAAATGTCATTCAAGTTGGACAGAGTGCTGCTTGTTCAGAATTGTGTTACATGAGACTCAATGTCCTCAAAAATATTTCTTTACTTCATGTATTTCCTCCATCTTTATATTAAACATCCTCATATTCACATTGTAGTATATAGACTTCATAATTTATTTACTTTATGTAATGTCTAATTTTTGAGAATAAGTAATTGGATACTTAGTGAAAACTAAGATACTGTGATATCAAGACATTTAGTAAATTGAGATTTGCGGTGAGAAGAGGTTGAAATAATGCGCTTGTCATTTTATAATCACCCAGCCAAAGGCTAGTTTGGTTTCATAGAAGATAAGTATGTTAATGATAATTTTTAATTTCCTATTATTAGTGTAGCTTTATATTTAGAAGAATTACAGAACAAAATAATTATCTATCTCAAGTACAGAGCTTTTATTTCTAGCTGTCCTACATAAATTCTTCAGTCAAAAAAATCAAAGCTTTGTAGAACAAATGAATTAATTGAGAAATTAATTGGGCCATGCTTCTACTTTTAAAAATCAAGTTATACTTTAGTGAGTATTAGAAAACTTCTTTAAAACCCATAATAAAGCAGAACATACTAATTTTTGAAAATATGTATCTTATGCAACACATTTAACAAATATTGTTAATGAAATAAAATGATGAATTATTTTAAATAATTTTATAGTTAAGGACTATCATCATTTCTTGACAATACAAATGTTATTTTGCATTAACTTTCAATTGGAAGATCAAATTCTCAAAGATTTCTTATTACAAAGTTTTCAGTTCCTACAAATATAATCTGTAACAAAAATCTCTAACACAAATATAAAAAGGGACTCTGTGTAACCCAAATTAGTTGATATTTATTTGCTCATCATTTGTTGTAATGATTTTCTCATCTTCCCTTAATATTTGCACCCTTGTACCGAAAGAATTAAGTAGGACACTGTAGAAGATTTTGAAGCATTTAAAAACATGTCTATAAGACTTATTGTGTTTAAATTTAAGCCCAACCAGTGTTTGGGAGCCCTTTAAGGAAATAAACACACTGCAGCTGCTTCTTAGAGGCCTTAATGATACTCAGAAATAGAATATTTATTGTCAATGTAAAAGTTAAATCTGTAGCATACACAGATGCAGAGCTGTTAGGAAAAGGAGAGGAGAGAAGGGATAGAAGACAGTGGGTCTGGGGCTGGAATGAGAAAGACTCTGGATGATACCCAAACAGTTCAGCATTCTTTCCTAGACAATTAAGGAGCAAGCAAAAATTCTCTCTGTTCTTACATTGTGATTTATCACTGAAAACAGGCAATGAGCAGCACCTGATGGGGGAGTGGGAGAGAGAATGGAGGGACCCTCTGACATGAAGATGTATTTCAGTCTGCATAGAACTGAAGGGACACCCCATCTTGTAGGTACCTCCTCCAATAACTTAGGATACTACGAGTCAGGTCAGCTGTGTCTAAGGGGAGAAGAGGAGGGGATTAAGTTACTTGCTCCCTTGAGTCAATAGCACATCTGAGGATAGTTGAATATATTTTGGGTTTACAAGTTTAGGTAGCAGCTCTATGTGGGATTAGCATCCCATGTCCACTTGAATAGGAACTTTCACAGAAGTAAGGAAGACATATCTCTCCCAATTTAATAAAACATATCTCTCCCCAATTCTGTGAGGGGTCCTTTATAAGATGCTGTGGCTGCAAATAGCAAATTTTTAAGAAACGGAAATGAAACTAACAGGCGAACCCCTGATCATTTGCTATTGCAGCCTGACCCAGATTATCCTGACTAATAAGGAAATTGCATGGAGAATGTGAAGCCACGCACACACACACACACACACACACACACACACACACAGAGAGAGAGAGAGAGAGAGAGAGAGAGAGAGAGAGAGAGAGACATTAAATATATGTCACTGGTGGCTTGCATCAGCAATAACTAAGAAAGAGAAATGTATATATTGAAATTTGAAAAAAAATGGCAAACTGTGTTTTTTGAAACAAGTACTGGGTAAAACTGTTGGCTGCAATGAACTGGGAAGCAACATGTGTGCTGGCCCACCTTCCAGTATTAGGAGATGTTAGAGAACAGATTGTTAACAGAGAGGGTTCTGTGGAAATAGCTACAGTTAATGTGAGAACCAAAAGATAGCTACCCAGAAGAAAGGCTGAATCAAACTCAGAAATGAAAGGAACATGCAAAACATCAGGGACTTACAGGGTGACCATTGGTGATTTCGTTCTTTGTGTGACAAAGCCTGATTAAAAGCCGGTACAAATGGGATTTTCAGATGTCGGTAGTGGAATGGGCAATACGGCAATCAAGGTAAGGACTGCTTGAATATTTATTTAATCAAAATTGTGCAGATGTTAAAAGGACAAGTGCAGGTTGCTTTCAGAGTATGCTAAGAAAACAAAAGAATGGGGTAGTGATGCGATTTTATATACAGAAAGAGGGACTCATGAGGAACGCTGATAGCAGAGCCCAGTGAGGTGGCACATGCCTGAAGTCCAGCACTTGCAAGGCTGAGGCCAGAGGACTGTGAGTTCGCAGCCAGATAAAGCAACAAAGTGTGTGTGAATCCAGCCTGGGTTGCAAGCTACCCTATTTACCAAAACAAAAACAAACAAACAAAAAACCATGTGGCAGCCTGGTCAGGTGGCACATGCTTACAATCCCAGAAATCAGGAGTTGAGGCAGGAGGACAGTTTCTTTGAGGTCATTTAAGACTATATAGAAGGATCCTGTCTTAAACAACAAAGCTAAACTTCTTGGCAAAGGGGAATCTTTGTAGCAAGTGGCTTCAAGCTTAAGGATAACAGTATTCTTAACTTGAATGTGTATCTCCAACTTGCACAATAATTGAAGCAGAATAAACACAACTTCTTTGAAGAGTATATATATATATATATATTCATATATATTCATTCATATATATATTTATATATATATATATATGAATGATGGGGAAAAATAAATTCAGGGAGAAAGTATTACAACACCTGAGAAAATACCAAGACTGCTATAGAGTAAAATTTATCTATGATGGCTTTTGCTGGCAAAAATCTGTTAACTCTTCTCTTAGGCACAAGTATTATTTAAAGACAACGTTAGGTTTATGAGTGCCTCATGTGCTGGGTAGAACTAAACTAATTCTCAAATTCAAATTAAATTCTCAGGGCTTATAAAAGAAATTATTTTTTCTTGCTATCTGGAATGAATGTATGTTAAGAAGAAATATGGGATGGGTTTACTTATGTAGTACTTCTAATATAAAGTTGGAATTTATGGCCTACATTAATTATATAAGCTATAAAACAATGGTTCTGCTCTCTAGCTTTAAAATGTACTTTTCCTCCGTAGTAGCATGATGGTTTCTTCCGGTTGTTTCTAGTTGTTGTGAAAGACAAAGAAAGAAAGAAGATGCTGGAAGGTGCAGTCTGAGATATTACTTACCAGTTTTCTGTACATGGTACAATTTCATCCCAAAACATTTTCTTCAGAAATTACTCAGCTAATCATAACTAGGGAGGATAATAGTATAATTATTTATATCCTATCTTAAACTTGGGTGTTTTATACATTCACGGGGGAGTTATGGGGAGAGGCAGAGAAAGACAGTCTTGTAATTCTAGCCTGTGACTGTCTACCTGCCATACTCCATGCCCAATGCTCTGTTCCCAGACATTAAAAGAAAGCATCAAAGTTAATGTCGTAAGGAGTTTTGCTTCCTTAGTAACTAGAGTAATTTTTTATATTTATGTGTATCTGTTATTTTTCTCATTAGTGTGACAAAGGCGATGTAAGGAAGAGTTTAGTTTTGCTCAGAGGCATGGTGTCAGGGATATGAGGTCATTGGTCACATTGCATGGTCAGGAAGTAGAGGAAGAGGACTGGCGGTGTTCTACTTGTTTTTACATTTTTATTTCCTCTGGCACTCCAACCCATGGTATAGTGCCACTCTACTCCGTCTGGGATCTTGCCACTTCAGTTAAAGCTCCCTGGCAACACCCCCACAGACATGCCCAGACATTCGTCTCCTAAGTTATTCTAAACCCTGTCAACTTGACAATCAGTTACACATCACACGAACTTAGAATGTTGCTCTTCCTTTTAGCAATGTTAACAAAAGTGAACAAGAAAGTCATTGTGTAGAGATGATGAGAGGAATCAGATTACCCTGTGTTGATGAATGAGTGCAAAGAAATTGGGTATAGAATGAACTCCCAACGAGTTTGTCCAGGAAAGAATCAATGGAAAACAAGAGCTCAATCACAAAACCAAGAGACTAATGTGCTAATTATTAGAAGAAGGTCTTAACAGGTCCCACATAACAGGGTAGAAACTAAAAAAAAAAAAAAAAAAAAAAAAAAAAAAAAAAAAAAAAAAAAAAAAAAAAAAAAAAAAAAAAAAAAAAAAANAAAAAAAAAAAAAAAAAAAAAAAAAAAAAAAAAAAAAAAAAAAAAAAAAAACTTAGTTTAGAGAAGAAGGAATGGATAGTTTGCATCTTTACTCCGCAGAGAAAAGAAGGACAAATTTGAAGTGGTACAAAAATAATCAAGTTGCAAAAGGGTTCAAGGAAGAATTGGTTGGATAAGTCTCACACTCCCATTTACTTAGGAGACTAGATAATGTGCAGAAAAAAGACATTAAAATATTTTATTCCTACTATTAAGCAAGCATCACACTTTCACTAACTTTATTTTATAATTTTTACAAAACTCATTGGCATTTTGATGTATGACAGAAAAACAGCCTACTCAAACTTCTCTTCACTAAACATAGGCTAACATGGGTACATGGAATGAATACAATTCAAAGAAAGATTAATCATATACTTATACCAATAGTACAAAGAAAATATCACTTTAGAAGTAAAGGTTACAGATGAAGATTCTTGCATCTAAGTTGAAACTATGCCCATATCAAAAGTGGGACACTTAAGGTCTTTCAAATAATTTTAATGATCATGATAATAGCTAATATGTTTTAAAAATACATAAGAAGCTTTCTTTGGAAAGATAAAATCATTAACATTTCTAAGATACAAAATAATCCCGCAACTAAGTCTGAATGACAATGGCAATAGAGTATGATAATATCACTCACTAGCATAAATCTTTGGACATATGAAAAGGCAAGGCGTCTTAGCACGTGGTCATATGCTCATCGTAACTGTGAAATATTATAATTCTACTGTCTATTCTCTCTATGAAAGTTAGCTCCTTCAGGAAGTCGTAATGAATAATAAAACTGACTTGATTCTTCCCTCTGCATTCAAGTTCTCTGTCATGTTATTAATGATTAATAATGACTGCATTGCACAACCATTTCTTCTCCAGACAAATGGAGCATTTTAATATAGGATTTTTATTTTTTAGTTTTAAAGAAGTTACAAAGATACTCCGAACATACAGGACAACTGAAATACAAAGAAAAAATGTCAGCCAATAGCTCCATTTGATTTTTAAGTTCACTTATTAAAACATCTAGGCTTCAGTAAGTCTTTTCATCATGCTTTAGAACAAGTAGCATATTTTTTTGCATGTATTACATTGTATCCATTGATATTTTTACATTTTAGAATAGGTGGCTTGAACTTACAGCTAAGCTTGAATAAGAATACATAATACTGGTTCAAGAATATCTTATCTGACTAAAGAATGCAATTCATAATTTTAAAAATCTTGTGGAAGTGCTTCTCAACACATTTACAAGGAGGGTATCCTTTGACTGAGGTCTAAAAAATGCCTGTAAAAGCCACATAATAACATTGACATTCTGCGGCTTTTTAACAGCACAGCGCATCATATAACAATTAGATGTGAATACTACAAACTGAATTTAATATTAAGCTGTCTTTAAAATCCCACTTTGCGGCAAGTCTTCAAATGCTTAAGGCACAGCAGGAGGTTAACTCCATCTTCAAATATTAAGCCAAACCTTTTTTAACCCCGTAAGTCTTACTGAAAGCAAGCTCCATTTTGAGAGAGAATATTCAACCCCCAAAGGAGAAAACTGGACTTCCTAACTATCATTTATATGAGTTCTTTTTCTACAATAAAAAGATAGGAGATATAACACAATTGATAGTTACATTATATATGTAGATAATAAATGATAGATGTTATATCTTAGAATTTACATTATAAATTATAGACAGACAGAAGACAGATAATTTGGCTTTGAGTTCAGTAAACAAATTTATTTATAAGCATTCTTAAGATTTATCTCATGATTTGATCTTAAAATGATAATTAAACACGCTTTGCCATGCCTACATACTGTTTTTTATGTACACAAGTTCCTTCAAGGTTTTAACTTCTTTGTGTTCATCCAGGATTCCCAATATTTGCTCATTCAATTTTTCTTTACAATATGTTGCAAATATAGTAATGCTTAATATCAAATATCTTTATGATAAATTTATCTAATAACCTATATCCTTGCCATACATTCATCTAACAAGGGAGCTGCTACCAAACTATGTATCCCATGTGCTTTAAATTTTCCATAATCTACAAAGTGATGCGGTGATATTCAATTCACAAGTTCGGCGGAGGAAATAAAGCAGGCTAGCGTCAGCCTCCACGCACCTGTGAGGGGCAAACTGCCCCATGCTGACTGGCCACCTCACGGAGACAATCCCAGCACTCTTTCACATCAATTAAGTTCCTTGAGAAGCTGTTGCTCTCTTCTGGAATTGCTTGAAGAGACCCAAACACCAAGAAGCTTAAAATAAGTAGGTCATCTGCATATTCAAGAAATGCAATAAAAAACAGAACAGCATGAAATATTTCTGTATGTCTCCTGTAAAAGTCATCCCTCGTTTATTTGAGTCCTGGAAACACTACTAATAAAATGTTGCTAGCTATTGAAATAATGATCTTTATCTTTTGCTGGTTCTGTTGATCCCTTCCTATTTTTAATTTTTTTTTGTCACCTAGAAATGCCAAGTGTAGGGCCAGTAGAAGAAATTATTGTTAAGTAGATGTTTATTTTCAGGCATTTATAATAAGATGATCAGTTTTATTTCTCAAAACCAAAGAGCCCAATGATAGATAACAAGGACTCACTCCTAACTTATCAGCGCCAGATGCACTCTATACAAAGTTATTTGCTTTCTCTGTTTTATGGGCACTGCCACTCTCCTTAAAATTGAGTCTATAAATAATATATAAGTGCAAATCTATCAGATGGTGTATGTTTACTTGTATAATGCTAATAATTCAAGATTTATATCTTGCATTTTAGCCAAGAGAATCTGATTAAATCATAGGGCTACTGAATACAATTTTTCAATTCTATGGATTTTTGCTAAAAAATTAAAATGATAGAGATGAAACAGATTTGCTGCTGAAGTGAAATGTCATAGTGTAAATGTGAGATTGGTTTCAGGAGAATAATAGACACAATTGCCACTCCTAGCAAAGCTGGCTATAACATGAGACGGGTGCCTCTTCAAAAATCTCCAGTTTCCTTACTCTGAAATTAAGGTATCAATCATATCTTCCTCACGGGTAGAACTAAACACTAAACTTGATATTTGATAAACTACAGAGAGGTATTACCATATAGAGTTGGACATTCCTCATCAAAGCTGATAGATAAAGCATGGAGAAATCAAACATGTTTAACATCTACCAAGGTAGAGGCAGAACAAGTTCAATTACCACGGCAACCATCAAATCTCATGTTCTCTGCCTGCACAAGAACAGACTTGAGAGAAGGGACTAGCAATGCCCTTCATAGGAGAGGCAGAATGCTTGCATCCTTTCCTCTGGAAGTGTGGGAATCAGATTTCTGTCACTGTGACAAAAATACCTGTGATAATTTTTTTTAATGTATGTGTATATAGGTGATCACAAAAGCCAGAAAAAGTTATTGGGTCCTATGAACCTGGAGTTACAGGTGGTTATGAACTAACTAATGCAGGAGCTAGAAACTGAACTTGAACCCTCTGCAAGAGCAAGTACTTAACCATTCAGTTACTCTTAACAAGTACTTGTGACCATTCAGCCATCTCTCCGGTACCAAGAAAATCAGTTGAACAGAACAAACTTGTGAAAGTTTTAGTACACTGTCAACTGCCTTGCTGTTTGAAGGACTGTGGCAAGGCATCATGTTATCGTAGTAACAAGTGGCAGAGGAAGCTGTTCAACTTATGAAAACCAGGAATTAAAGACAAAGAGAAAGAGGAGGGGTCCCTCAATCCCTTCAAGGTTAGTAGACCTTGGTAACCTATGACTTCCTATTAAGTCTTATCTATCAAAATTTCCACGGCATCCAAATGATAGCATGCTGGGGCCTAATTTTCTAACATACCAGCCTTTGGTAAGACAGGTGTGATGTTGTTGTTTGTGCTTTGTGCCAGAACCTGAAAACAACCTAGATGTCCCAAAACAAAATAATGGACAAAAAAAAATGTGATACATTTACACAATGAAGTATTAGTCAGCTGTTAAAAATAATGACATCAGGAATTTTGAAGGCAGATGAATGAAACTAGAAAGAAATCATCCTGAGTGTGGTAACCAAGACCCAGGGGGAAAAATGGCATATACTCACTCATAAGTGGTTGTTAGCTGTAAAGTAAAAGAATCACCAGGCTACAATCCAGAGACCCAGACAGGCTAGGTAACAAGGAGGGAAACTCATGAATATTCTGGAAAGTAGAAATACAAGAGATCTTTTGTAAGTCCTGGATGGACTGGGGGCAGGTGGGGATGGGAATTTAAGAGATTGAGTGGGAGGAGAGTACTAAAAGAGATGACTGGAAGAGGGAAGCTTTTCAGAGTCTAGTAAAAACCTGATGCACCCTGCTCCCCTCCCTGTCTCACCCCTCCCCTTCAACCCTCTCCCGAGGCCCCCATGCAGAAAAAAATGTAGAGCTCAATAAAAATCAATAAAGGGGGGGGGGTGTTTCCAGGTTTTGGCTATGACAAATAATGCTGCTATGGACATAGATGAGCACATGTCCTTGTGGTATGATTGAGCATCCTTTGGATATATACCCAAAAATGGTATTACTGGGTCTTGACGAAGGTTGTTTCCTAATGTTCTGAGGAATCTACACACTGACATTTAAAGGGACTGTACCAGCTTGCATTCCCACCAGCAATGCAGGAGTGTTCCCTTTACCCCACAAACTCTCCAGCATAATTTGTTTGCATTTCTTTGATGATTAAAGGTGTTGACCTTTTCCTTAATGGTCTTTTAGATTCCTCTGTTGAGAGTTCTCTGTTTAGGTCTGTACTCCATTTTTATTGGATTATTTGTTCTTTTGATGCCCTTCAGCCAAAGAAAGGATAAGGAAAATGTGGAGTACAATGGAGCAGAAAAAAATAACAACATCTTGAATTTTGCAGGCAAATGGATGGAGCTAAAAAAACATCATTTTGAGTGAGGTAACCCAGACCCAGAAAGACAATTATCATATGTACTCACTCATGAGTGGTTTTTAAACATAAAGCAAAGAAAACTACCCCTCAACTCACAACCCCAGAGAACCTAGACAATAATGAGGACCCTAAAAGAGATACACATAGATCTAATCTACATGGTTAGTAGAAAAAGACAAGATCTCCTGAGTAAATTGGGAGCATGGGGACCTTGGAAGAGGGTTGAAGGGAAGGAAAGAGGGAGGGATAGGAGCAGAGAAAAATGAGCTTAATAAAAATAAAAAGGGGGAACCCTGATACAAGGGAAACTCCCGCTAATCTTCAGGGATGACCTTAGCTAAGACTCCTAGCAATAGCAGATATGTAGGCTGAGCTGGCCATCTCCTGTGAACAGATTGGTGACTGCCCCCGTTGTCGTCACAGAGCCTTCATTCAATAACTGAGGGAAACAGATGAAGAGACCCACAGCAAAGCTCAGGGAATCCTGCTGAAGAGAGTGAGGAAGGATTGTAGGAATCAGAGGGATCAAGGACATCACAAGATAACCCACAAAAACAATAAGCCTGCCTCATAGGAATTCACAAAGTCTGATCCAACAATCAAGAGGCCTGCATGGAACTGACCTAGACCCTCTACATATATGTGAGAGTTGTGTAGATTGGTCTATTTATGGGACTCCTATCAATGGAAGCAGGGGCTGTCCCTGATGCTTTGGCTGGCTCTTATGAACATATTCTTCATACTTGATTGTCTTGCCCAGCCTTAATAAAAGAGGAGGTGCTTGCTCTTACTGGAACTTGATATGCCATGAATTGTTGACACCCGTGGGAGGCCTGCCCCTTTCTGAACAGAAGCAGAGAAGGAGCAGATTGAGGAGGGATAAAGGAGGGAGATGGTGAAAGGGAGGGGATTGCAGTGTGTGTGTAAAATAAATAAATGAATTAAATAAAAAATATTAACCACAAAAAATAAAAGAAAGAAAGAAATGGGAATCAAAAAATAGAATTCTAAGACTTCTGTGGAAAATTCTGGGCCAAAAAGAACTATTCCTGATGTGGGATTCCCCTCTGTATATTGTGAATATGTTTTAATACCATTGGTTAATAAAGAAGCTTTTTTGGCCTATGGCAGGGTAGACTGTATGTAGACTGGAACACTAAACTGAATTCAGGGAGAAAGAATGTGGAGTAAGGGAGACACCATGAGGCTTCTGAAGGAGAAGAATGACAGAAACTTACAAGTAAGCCACAGTCTTGTGGCAATACACAGATTAATAGGAATTGGTTAATTTAAGATATAAAAGCTAGTTAGAAATAAGCCTGAGCCATTGGCTAAACAGTCTCATAATTAATATAATTTTTATGTGATTATTCGGGTCTGGGTGGCTCGGAAACAATGCAAGTCTCCATTTACATATTCCTCGTGTGATTTGGGAGCTTAGATTTTTAGTTACATAAAATGGAAGGCTGCCTGTTTCCCCTGGGTGGGACTTCAAATGCAGGGTGGAAATAGTAAGCTGAATATGAGAAAAATCCCAACAGTATACTGTGTTAACAGAGACTAGCAAGACAAATGAAACCAAATGGTACCATGGGTAAAAACATACGACAATAAAATGTTCAAGAATTCTAGTTGATAAGCAACAGCACATTGAAAATGTTTAAGTAGTAAGAAAGGGAAATTTAAATTTGCAAAGGTATTCAGAGAAGAAAGGAAATCAAGTGAGGGTCTCTGTCTCTATTTCCATCTGTCAGGGTAATGGACTGAGCTTCCAAGGTCCAGATGAAGAGCAGAAGGAGGGAAAAGATGAGCAAGGAAGTCTGGACCATGAGGGGCTGGTCCACCCACTGAGACAGTGTGCCTGTTCTAATGGGAGCTCACCAAATCCAGCTGGACCCGGACTAGACTCTCTGAATGTGGCTGACAATGAGGGCTGACTGAGAGGCCATTGATAAAGGCACTGGGAATTGTTTCTACTGCATGTACTGGCTTTTTGGAACCCTAGTCTATTTGGATGCAAAGCGTCCTAGTCCTGGGTGTAGTGGGGAGGGCCTTGGACTTCCCACAGGGCAGGGTTCCCTGCCCTCTCTTAAGGAGGGAGGTGGAAGGAGGAGGGGGAGTGGGGGAGCAAAAGGGGAATGGAAAAAGGGGAGGAAGTGTAAATTTTTGAATGGAAAAAATAAAAAAAAAAGAAAAGAAATCAGTCACCTCCCAGGGACAGTTACGTGGTACTTGTCTAAACAAGTCTTTGCTAGTGTAAACATCTTTACACTAGTAAAGATGTACTCAGTTATCACTATTTAATTTTTAATACAAATCAGCCATTTTGATAGGTGATTTATTTATGGGACAGCATTCAAATTTTATTTTTTTGAATAGATAAGAAAATGGTTGAAAACTAAAAGTCCACGATCAGATAATTATTAAACATGGAGCTGAGAAAGAATGTGATCTGAATAAAACTCCATACCCTTCACCAGAATATGTCCTGTCTCCTAATTTTTCTCCTTCGTGTTCCAAAATAAATATCACTTGGGACCAGACCAGCTTTACTCCACAGTGACCTTCCTGTCTTGCTCCAAGCTAATCCTTATACCTGAACTGTCACTGCTATTTCTTTATGCTTTGTAATTTTTAACCAATATTCAAAGCTCATTGTGACCTTTATAGTTCTCTTAAAAGGAAATGTATGCAATTTGTATGTATAAAAAATACACAAGCATATTAGGAAAAATATATTTTGTTGATTAAATCAAAATTAAACAATCCTGAACAATAAGAGAAATTTTAAGAAAAGTTTTATTCAAGAAATAACATGCCTAGGGAATTGCTTACTTTATTACTGTGTGCAACACAGCTTTATTTCCAGAAATCTTCCAACATTTTTCATTAATTTTCTCACTAAAATATATTTTTAATTCCTAATTTACAGCTAGGTTTAACTTTTGGTTACTCAAGCCATAATCACAGGATATCTGAATCACCTGAAAGAAAAGCTAGTCAGTTGACACTGTTTTCGTGACTGTGATATACAAAGCACTGTGAATTCCTATAATTTCAGTTATTATCAATTTATAATTTTATTTACCATTTCACTTATCCCATGAAAAAATAAACAGAGGCTGTCAACGGTAACAAAATCCATATCTCTTTTTCTCTGTCACATGTCCTCCCAACTGGACGTATTTCCTAGATTCTCTCCAGTCATATATGAGCATGCTGTAAAGGTCTTATAAAGTGAGTTGGGAAGAAATGTTGAATACAGACTCACTTGGGTCAGGACACATGGTGGTTGTTTCATCTGGATATATTTTCCTTTTCTCACAAAAACTCAGACTGAGAAGCTGTGCAATTTCTAACATATATGTAATGGTGCCACCTGATGCCAAGTCTTAACTGGTCTTGAGTGGTCATGTGAACAAAAAGTGCCTTCATGCTTCCCCATTTACCTAATTGTCATAAAATGAACTGCAGATACTGTGTCAGAATAGTTTCCTTTTTATTATACTTATTTATTCTGTTCACTCATCTGCATGTGTGCAAGAATGCCCGGGGTGAGCTTAAAGGTCAGAGGTAGGCATCAGCTCTTGTCTTCCATCACCTAATTCCCAGGAATCAAACCCTGGTGGTCCAATTTGGAGGCAAGCACCTTTCTCACTGACCTGACTTAAGAGCAGTTTTCTTAATTCCAGTAACTAGCTTCTATTCTAAAGATGCAAGTAGATTTCACCACATCTTCCAGAGGCAGAAAATAATAATCAGTGAGTTTATGTAATTGGCATGGGTATCACAGTGTATATTAACACTTGGGAGGTAGAGGCAGGAAAATTATTAATGCAAGGCTAACCTGGAATGCAAAATGTCTCAAATGCAAAAAAAAAAAAAAAAAAAACAAGAAAGGAAGGAAGGAGGGAAAGACGGGGGAGGAAAGGAAGAAACACACACACAAAAGGAAAAACTAACTAAACTAAACACTTTCTCTGGTTATCATGTTCATGGAAAATGGCTACTCAGTAGCTCATTGCATCATTGTATAGATCTGTGTATTGTGTATATTCCTGTTTTTTAAATTTTGCACATCAACCTTATCTTTGAAGTTTAAACATTATGAAGAGGGAAGAAAAAATAAAACAGTAACATCAAAATAAAATGTTAAGGCAGAACTTCTTCAATTACTATACAAAAGTATTAATTTGTTAAGAATCACTACAAATCAAGTACTTTACTCATATATTATTAATATAACATATTAATAAAACCCATTTAAAGTCTTGAAAACTGAGAATCAGAGGAGTAACTTATAGAATTTCATTTGTGGTACAGTCAGCTCACACATGATATGATTCCAAAGCTGGACACTTCTCTACTCTGTAATGGCACCTCTCAAAAAACACGGAGATGTACTGTGTATGTTCTACTAATTTGTTTCTTACAACATGAGGAATTCACTTCCAAGCCACATCCAAAAATGTACTTCCCTTCAACTTTGCTTAACCTTTTTACCTAAAGAATGACTTTGTGAATCAGTGTATATTATAACTTGAAAGCAGCAATTATGGAAGGGTCCACTTTTAAGTGTACTTCTTAGCTGTGAAGTTATAGTTATTAAATCTTTTGCTTAATTGAACAATGAAAGAATTAGGAAGGCAAGAATAAGCAAGAAAATGCATTTTTGCCACACTTGGATGGTGTGGGAGAAGACACTGCACAAACATCTGAGCACCAAGTTCCATATTAATGTCTGCAACAGTAAGAGCTACTTTGTATAACTACTGTGTAGACCTGTCTGTGTCATTTTCGTTGTTCAAGCTGCCATTGCGGACCCTCCTTCATGAACCTTGGAAAAGAAGAAAAGGCAAACGTAATGCCTGTGTCTGACTGGATTGGCTTTACACTATAGTTTAATGAAAGGCAATGAAACTAGGACATAAAAAAAAAAAAGATATTAGCTTTCCATGAATGTCTTCTTTCGGGTGTGTGTTACCAAGGACCATTGTGCTGAGAGGTTAACAGGCAGGCTCAGGATTCAGCCTCTCTGACCTTGACACACACTCATCAGAAGTATTCACTTTACTTCTTCCTGGGTAAGATAAGGTTGCCTGAGATTTTAATCAGATGACGCTGAAACAAAACCCTGAATTGTGCTGGCGTGGAGTAAGTACTAAGCAAATAGGAGTAGCTGTGATCATGGGCAGACCTCTTTAGTGCACTCTGTAAGTTACCTTATGTGTGGTCTCTAGTCCCTCCCATTCAGGTGGGGCAGAGATAAAAATCTTCCTTAAGAACAAACCTATATTTAGATTGTTCTTTTATTATTTAAATTAAGAAATTATTTAAATTATCCCTTTTCACCTCCTAGTTAAGCAAAAAGCCTGAGCTCTTTAAAAAAAAAAAAAAAAAAAACTTCTCCCTTAAAGTGGCATTTCATTATTCTGAAAGGAGGTATGTTCTATTCTAGTCATGAATGGTATCGGAAGAGTTTTCTCAAGAATTGAACAATTGAAATAGTTTAAAATTTCCTGAGCCATACTTCACACTGCGGTTACATTTGAAATGCACAGGGCTGCTCATTTGCAGGCATCAGCGAGATATAGAATATATCCATCTAACCAGGACGGATGGTCTCCTGAACCTATCTGTATTCAGACTTCAGACCTAATTATTATTAGATGAGAAGGACATAGGACAGAGTAGCATCTCACACCATACCAGGGAAATGAATCTGCAAACCCCTGATAGGAATAGACAACAGGATACACAACCTGGTTTCTTTAACAAACAAATAACAAGACAAAACAAGACAGAGAGGGAAGAGCTGTAGATTAAAAGATATTGAAAATACACATCAGTTGCTCATAATGTTGACACTTATTTTGGACTCTGATAAAAAAATGTACTACAAAATATCACTTATAAGACAAATAGAAATCTAAATAGTATCTGGATATTTGATAATGTTAATATTTTACTGAATTTTTAAAGATATGATCAGGGTAATACATTATATTAAATGAAGAATCCTTTTAACTTATTTTATACTAAGATCAACATGAATGAGTTTATACGATTATGCAATTTGTTTAAATAAATTATGTGCCAGGAGAAAAATACTGAGTAAAGATGAAACCAGACCAGCTATGTAATGCTAATTGCATAAACTGGAGGGCAAATGGTTAGGAGCTCAATGTACTCTTTTGTTTATTTTTATTCATGTTTTAAATCTTCTAGAATAAATTTGTTTTTCAAAGAGAGAGTTTCTAATTTTATTACTATGCAACATCATGACTATGCATAAGCTACTTATTTTTTTTTGACGAATTTGGGTTCTTTTTTTTTTTACTATAAATTTTTTTATTGAGAATAAGAAAAAAAAAGTTTCCGCCTCCTCCCAGCCTCCCATTTCCCTCCCTCTCCCCCCACTCTTCTCCCCCTCCCCCCTCTCTTCTCCCCCTCCCCCCACTCCTCTCCCCCTCCCTCTCCTATCCAAAGAGCAGTCATGGTTCCCTGCCCTGTGGAAAGTCCAAGGTCCTCCCCCCTCCGTCCATGTCTAGGAAGGTGAACATCCAAACTGGCTAGTACTTATTTTAACTTAAAAAGATTCTCTTGTTTCATTAATTTAGAATTTCAGAACATGTGAGGATAACCAATCAAAACATTTTATGCTGATGTTTCACAGGCTACAAATCTAGTGTGTCATGTTTTCTGTTTTACCTTTGATTTTCCTAGGTGATAGGTATGGAATGGAATCCGGAACATTTAGATACATATCTATCAATAGAACCTCTCCACAAACAATGCAATACATCTAGATGTGCACTAAAGTATATTTCATGTCAATTAGGCTTTTTCAATAATGTATTGAATATATTTATTGAAAATGAGAAAAAGTTATTTTAAGGTGATCAGTAGTTGAAGATTATCAGTTATTAAAATTTTTGAAAAAAAATCAACTAAAGGTGACATTTAATGCAAACAGTCAGAAGTGATTTCCATGAAGGATCTTGAAAGATTTCTTAAAAGTAAGAAATAGACTTATGATAAGGGGAAAAGAGAGAACGTTTTATCTTAAGTTATTGTTTAGAATACAAAATTTTATACACATCAAGCAAAATACAATGTAAATTTGTTGAAGCTTTTAACTCTGCAGTTAAATCTGAGAGAATTTTGAAATTTCATTATTATCAGACATATACAAATCTTCTTTTGAACATGCTCTTTATTGGTTTCTTAGGATTGGTGTTAAGAAATCACTGAAACTATATTCAAACAGTAAATAGATTGGCTGTATAACCCTATAATTATAGCATTTGGAAGGCTTATACAGGAGGTTCAAAGATAGAAACCAGGATAAACTACAAGGCATGACTATCTCTCTGGCTCTTTCCGTTTCTCTCAGTGTATATGTATATTTGGGTAGGTGATGTGGGATTTCTCTCTGTATGCTGTGAATATGATTGGGTAATAAATAAGGAAACTGACTTGGTATGATAAAGTAGACTAGAACTAGGTGGGGAAAACTAAACTGAATGCTCAGAGAGAGGAGGCCTAGTCAGAAAGAAGCCATGGAGCCACCACCAGAAACACACATGCTGAAACCTTGCTGGTAGGCCACAAGCTTTACTATATTTATATAGTAAAATATAAAATAATGGAAATGTTTTAATTCTAGATGTAAGAGCTAGTTAGCAATATGCTAAGTGATTGGCCAAAGAGTGATTTAAATAATATAGTGTCGGTGTGATTATTTTAGGAGTCTGGGTGGCCAGGAAACAAACAAAAGGACTCCTACAACAGGTAAGTGAGACACTGAAATGCATTTCTCAGAGTTAAAGTTTGGGTATCAACAAGTCTGTGTCCCCTGATGGAAATCTAAGGGAGTATCTGAATTCTTTTCTTTTCCAGGTAAGAGACAACTGGATTTCTTTGGCTCATGAATCCTTTACTTTTCTTAAGCCAACAACAGCTAGCTAAGTGTTTCACATGGCATCACTCTGAAGACCCTGTAACTTCCAAATCCACATATCAGGGGTTTTGCTATTATGTTCAACACATCTGGATGACCCAGGGTAATCCTATTCTAAGGCACATTGATTACCAGGCTTATTTTCCTCTGCTATCTCTATTGTTATTTGTCCCATAACCTAACCATAACTTGGGGCTAACCAACTCCATGAGGAGCCTCTTTGATGCCCATCTTCCTCTTAAAGTTGCTTGTGCTGCCAGGAGCAGATATGTCTCACTGCTATAAAAAGTCCTAAGTTCTTAAACATTTTAAATGTCATATTCTGAAGGTCTCTAAAAGATTTGAAGAATACCTATCTAACTGAACTATATCTCTCTATACATAGAAAATCTAACATGAGTACAAGTTTGACTATTATAGATGAGTATCTATTAACTTATGTTTCTTAATTATACATTACATTTTAAACAAGCTAAAAAACACAATACATTAATCAAGATCAGAAATATGTATACATATAACAAAATTGACCTTAAATTAGTATCAATAAACCAAGATTTATACCAATGCAAATCTCTATAGCATATCCCCCTTTAAATGTAAACAAACATTTATAAACAATATTTGGAAATATGGGCATAGTTTCTCTAAACTGCTTGCTGCTGTTTATTGGGTGCAATATTTTCTTTGTGAGGGGTGTCCACAGCAACCTTTCAGGGGGTCTTGTTCCATCAAACCACATTGTTCTGGAAGCGATCCATAGGTTCTCATCTTCTGTGGGAACAAAAGAAGAATCTTTTTTCCAAAGCAACATATCCTTAGACCCAAATTTTTAAGTCATGATACCTTTATAATATACATGCTGGTTTAATTTAGCAGCCTATACAATGAAATGTCTCTGTGTACTTAGCTCCTTCATAATCAAAAAATTCAAAGAAAACACAATAATATGCAGAAACCAGACTCTCTGTGTATTCTCCATCTTTATGTGACTTTTCTTACTCTATTACTTTTTAAATTTTATTTTATACACCTTTAATCTATGGCTGTCTGTATTCTATCTTTTTAAAGACTTTACCCTTTTTTTAAACCATTTACTTCATTTCCAACTCTCTATTTCTATTTTTTTCTTTTCTTTTCTTCTTTTTCTTTTTTCTTTTTTTGTTTTTTGTTTTTGTTTTTGTTTTTTTCAAGACAGGGTTTTGCTGTAGTTTTAAAACTTGTCCTGGAACTAGCTCTTGTGGATCAGGCTAGCCTTGAACTCACAGAGATCTTCTGCCTCTGCCTCCCAAGTGCTGGAATTAAAGGCATGCACCACCACAACCCGGCCATACTCTATACTATTTTTCTTCTCTCTCCCAAGCCTATGTACATTTATCCAACACCGTAACCCATTTCTAGGTCCTTTTTATCTGGATTTATCTTTATTGCATATCTGTAATTATTTTATGTCTAGAAACACTTTTTAAAATGCTAAGCACTTAAGAATCTAAGTTGCAACATTACTAGGTCAAATATGGTACTTCATGCTTGCCGTGCCCATTCCAACATGGTAGAGCTGCTCACTGCTTCTGAGAGCCACACACACTGTTCACTTCCTGGCACACAACTAATCCATGCTGCCATTAAGCAAGCCACAGCAGTCTGCTTACAAACCCCATCCAAATGCTTGGTCTTCCTAAAGAGCCGTGGATTGCGTTGACAGCATGTCCCAGAAAGCCTGCATTTCAAAACAGCACTGCTTTTTTTTTTCTGCTGCTGCTGAGTCAGGAAAACTTCTCTTTAAAAAGCTGTGGTATGCTTTCAGCAAACAGCAAGAAGCTGGGTTAAACTTTGTATTTATTTTTCTAGAATGCCTTTTCAAGCTCTCTCAGGTTTTATGTGGATTTATTTGGCCACATGGGCACCAATCTGTTGGGGGAGAAAACTGCTTATGGTTCCCTGCCACTTAGTCCTGAAATAATCACACAGAAACTGTATTAATTAAATCATTGCTTTGCCAGTTAGCTCTAGCTTCTTATTGGCTAACTCCTACATATTAATTTAACCCATCTCTATTAATCTGTGCATCACCACAAGATCATGTCCTACCAACAGAGTTTCAGCATGTCTATCTCCAGCGGCTCCATCTCCATAACTTCTCTCTCTCTCTCTGCCTTCCTTCTCCCAGCATTCAGTCCAGTTTTCCCAGCCTACCTAAATTCTGCCCTATAAACAGGCCAAGGCAATTTCTTTATTCATTAACCAATAAAAGCAACACATAGACAGAAAGATCTCCCACACCACAGGGCAGAATAGAGATAGGTGGGGAAAACTAACCCAAAGGCAGAGTCAGGAGAAGCCATGAAGTCCCACTAGAGACAGACACTAGATGGAACCTTGCCTGTAGGCCACAGTCATGTTGCGATACACAGATTAATAGAAATGGGTTAAATTAAGACGTAAGAGCTAGCCAATAAGAAGCCAGAGCTAATAGGCCAAATAGTGATTCAATTAATACAGTAATACAGTTTTCTGTGGTTATTTTGAGGCTGAGAAGCCCGGAAACAACAAGTGGCCTCCTCCAACACACTACACACAATAAGATGTCTTAAAAGAAGGGATGGAGAATTTCCCATTAGTCCTCCAGATGAAAAGACCAATGTTTTATATGGTGGTATACTTTAGATCTTTTTTAAAGACAGCTATATGCAAAATCATTAACTGTTAAGACATCACCTGAAAATTATCTTGATAACTAAACCAAGAACATACACCCACTCCAGGCCTCTTTCTTACTTGAACAATGGTGATTTTTCATATCTCATTTCTGTTATAATTCACCAGTCTTAGCTTCTTTCCAAAGCAGCTTTTCTCAACCTGTGGGTTACAACCCCTTTAGGGGTAGAACAACCCTTTCACAGGAGCCACCGAAGAGCATTGGAAACCACACATTGCAATTCACAAGAGTAGCAAAATTATGAAGTAGCAATGAAAATAATTTTATGGTTGGGGGTCACCACAACAGGAGGAACCATATTAAAGGCTCATAGCATTAGGCAGGTTAACTATTCTAAACTATAGTTCCTGTGTGAAAGTAGTAGTGGCAACCTAAATAAATATTTGGATTTCAATAGTAGCTCCTACAGGTCATGTGATGTGTACAGTAGAGAAATACATTATATGTGAAGCTGGCCTCACTTAGGGTCAGGAGGAATGAGACACAAAGTCATCTAATGGATAATTCACTAAAATTAATCTGATTTAACATCAGTTCTTGGCACCATCAGTCCTAGCCAGCCACCATAGTGCTCCAACAAGCATTGCTTGTTTTCTTCTTTGTTTTACTAAATCTATCACATTCACTCTCAAAATACACTTGTTTGCTTACAATTCTGGGGAATAAAGCTACAAGTCTCTATCTTGGTACAGAATGAACCATGTGCCACCCCAATGCTTTTTCAGTCCTTGGATTTTCCCATTTCATCCTATATGCAACAATAATAACAACAAAAATAAATGGTAGGGATCCCTCACTTTTGCACCCAATATGTAAAACATTATATCCTCTTCACTGTCTATGTATTTTAAGATAGTTGTTCAGCTTTTCAGAATAACTCCATCCTCTTCAAGGGGGAGGAAAACAAGGATCAAGAAGGCTAATGAGCAGGGTGGTGGTGGGGCACACCTTTAACCACTTGCACTTGGGAGAAGGAGGCTGGTGGATCTCTGTGAGTTCAAGGTCAACCTGATCTACAAGAGCTAGTTCCAGGACAGGCTCCAAAGCTACAGAAAAAACCCTGTCTTGAGGAGAAAAAAAAAATAAGCCAATGACTTAGGGAAGACCATGGAGACAACACATATTTGATTTAAGATTCAAAAAAGAGATCTGCTGTGCCAGTATACGTACGCCATGCCACTGACAGCTGCTGCCTTTTATCAGCCTGGCCATAGCAACAGTTTTTCTGAAGTTCCCTGTATTGGTTCCTTCTTGCCTAGTCTCATGGCTTTGCATCCCTTACCAGACCCTCATCACCTTTTATTTAGATTCCTGCAATTGCATCTCAACAGGATTCCAGAGTTCCAGTATTTTAGCCTTTAAAAGTCAGATTAAACACCTTTGATCAGGCCCACCTCCTGCTCAGAACCTCCATTTGTGCAACCATGCCCAGAGGTGGGTTTTTCAACAGGCTGATCACAGACCTCTGCCAGATGGATCCTGAAACCACATCACCACATTCCTTGCTGGCTTCCTGCTCTCCAAGGCTGTGCCTCATGCATTTGAACTGCACAGGGAGGGCTGCCACGCCAGTCACTTACTTACATTTCAAATGCCCCAGATTAAAGAGAATATAAATGATTAGAAACTTTCAGCAGCCCACCCCCCCCCCACCCCCAGCACCACAGTCCATTCATTAGGGGAAGCTGGCGAGAAACCACACAGACTGAAACACCAAAGCCTGCCTGCAAACTCCTAATTCTTCCCTTGATCCTTGTGGGTTTCTGACAGAACGTGCCTTTTATCAAAATATCTGATACTTTCTCAGTTTCTTTCTTCGACAAATACCCCAAATACCAGACTGCCCAATTTGAAAGGCAGCTCACAGAAATCTAGCTCACAGAACACTCTACTGAATGCAGACAAAATGACTTGCTCCTTATTTAAGGGACCGGATCTGGCCCTGCCTCTGTGTTAGCCTGGTGTTCCAGTGTTTCCGTATTCCTGGTGACTCCAGGCAGCCTTGGCTTCTTTTTCACCATCCTGAAGGATCCGCATCTACTCATCCTACTACCCTTCCACACCTCTTTTGCCTGATGTGTCTTTCACAACGTTCCTTATTCCCACAAATGTGAAGCAGTTTTCTCTGCTAAATGAAAGCTATAAAACAAGAGCAGAAGCCTCCAGTGAACTATGAGTTGTCTGTCCAAATAATCTCTCAGTATAAATACTCTCTTGAGTCCATTACTGACACCATAGGTGTCTCCGTATTTCCTATCACAATAAAGGCTGTAAATGAACACTGTCCAGGAACACCACCCACTAAGCATAGGCTGACAACCCCGTTCATGAGCATGGTCACAGTCTGAAGATCATGGAATTGAGAAAGTCTTCTAGAACACCACTCAATCCTGTCACCTTATATTAACCTGGCGAGTACAATTCTTTGTGTGAATAGTTATGTATGTCAGTTTCTGTGTGTTTCATGCCTTAGCCTAGAACCCTCACATGTGGGGAGAAAAAAAAATTCCTTACACGTCTTTGTACTTTCTGATAGGAGATTTTTATTTCATGATATGACTCAATATTACTGAATTTACATAAAGCATTAAATGTAGCTTAATAAAAATAGACAATTCCCACACTTAAATGTGAAAATAGGTAAGAGAGAAAGCAAGTATAAAAAAATGAATTTCCTCAAAAATAAAGATAAGAAGAAAAATACAGAGGAGAAAGCATATAAAAAGGATCAAAGAAGTAAACTTTTTAATTTGCTAATTTTTTTTATATTCTTTAAATTTTACCTCAGTGAAATCACGGAGTACAGCGGCAGGAACACAGCTTTAGAAAAGCCCAAGTTGAGTGCAGAAGCTGGAAGAACAAGTTTTCAAAGACGAAGTCTTTTGTGACAGTTGAAACTTTAACAAAGCCACAGACTAAAAATTCTACAAACAATTATCTATAATTTTGCCTAAACTGCTCATTTTAAACAAATAGTTGCTATTCTCAGGTGAATTAATTAGGAACTATATTTATTTTCTTTGGATGCACAACTGTAGTCAAGTCGTGCGTAAAGTTTATTAAACCTTGATAATTTTGTTCCGCAATGTTTCAGATGCCATATTCAATCCAAATACTCATAGACCAAAAATATCTACCTCTATTCCAAGAGTTAGGTCCCTAAAAGGGACAGAGTTGTATTTTGACTGCTCAAAGTTTTGTTAAATAAACACTAAAGACATTGATTATCAAATTTTTTGTTATAGAATAAAAGTATTTTAAAAGCAGAGAGTTTAAGATACCAAATATATATCTGCTGCTGTGACTGCCATACTATTAATCACAGTACTTAGGAGGTTAATGCAAGAAGGTTGTGAGTTCAAGGACAGACTGGAATCAGAAACAAACACCTATTTGCAGAACAGAACAAAAATTGCCATACAGCTAGACATATTCTATTCACAGAATCTAGTATGGGATGAGAGCTCCCCTCTCCCTCAGTTATGATCTGAGAAATTCAGGAGTGCAGGCTGTGTCACCAAGACAAATGAGAAAACAAGTCACCCCTTGAGGCCATAGAGCAGATTGCCATGGACATCTCCTGGAGGGTAGGCTGTGATGTTTTATGGGTATTCTTATTAACTTAGTTTCCATTTTGTTCATTTTTGCAATGGTCCAACTCTGTGGTCTTATGTTTGTTTTTCCCACACATTCCTAATGTCATAAAACAAGATCCGTCACAATGGTCTCACCTGACTTGAGTTTGTATACCAGCCTATATCAATATCCAAAGGTATTTTCTTATCTTTTTTGAGTTCAAATCTGATCATCATTATGGCAACTAGAAGCAGTTTTTCAACTAGTTTTATTAATTCTTTGAGATATAGTGAACATATTCAAACTCTTGATCTCAAACCCTCCCCCTACCTCCTGCTCAACCCTCTTCCCCCTTCCCACACAATTTTGAGATTGCCTCCTTTGCTTTCTTTTTCTCTACTGAGCTTGTCATTTGGGTTTCCCAGCCGGCTTTAGGATCAAGGCCAGTTCTGATGTGTGGTCACCCTTCCAGGAGCCATGTCATTCAAGAAATAATAAATAAACCCAACTCTCTATCTCTCAGAAGCTCCTCATTTGGTGGTGTGATTATAAGCCCACCTTCCCCCATCTATGCTTGAACTTTGTCTGGAAATAGCTGGCTCAGGTCTTGCTTACAGGGCTCAACTGCTGAGAGTTCAAACATGTATCTGCCCAGCTATGACTGGAAAACATTATTTTCTTGAAGTTATCTACCACCTCTGGCTTTTCAATATTTCTACCCACTCTTCCACAAAGATCCCTGGGCCATGGGTAAGATTTGAACCTCTGATTTAGGGCTGATCACTCCAATCTATTTTCTCTGGATGCTGACAACTTGAGAGGATCTTTGTATTGCAAAGAGAAGATTCTTTGATATGATTTTTTAACAGTTTTATTTGAAAATTTAATTTATTTCACCTATTTTTGCCTTGCCTAGTATTGCATTAGTGAGTAGAGAGCCCATGGATGAACAGTCTATTAATTGTATTAATTAATGGTATTAGTTGTCAAGTGGGAGAAAACGGATTAAGAACAAGTTATCATAGATAGCATCATGGTAGAGGAACTCAGAGGTCTAGCAGAACTAAAATTAGGCATGCATAACTGAGCTTTGGAAAGCCTGACACAAATCTCAAAGATGAACAACAAAACAGAGATGGAAATAAATGATGAGAATAGGCATCTAAGCAACCAGCATCAGCAAATGAAATAATTGGGTCACACCAGAGCATATAATGCAATAAGCAGGATTTTGCCCACAATTACACCACGATATAACTTCCTTCGTGAATTTCTTCTTGCTCTGGAAACCTGCTTCCACCCCTCATTTTCACTGATTAGATGAAAGAACACTAAAATAACCTATGCAAGGTTCGATCCAGATCCCATTTACCTGAGATAAGCTGGGCCTCCTTTGAAGATCTTGCTATGTTTCAAGCTTTGTTTTCTCACAGTCTCATTTTTCATTTGTTCCTCCTCTGGTGGCCTTCAAATGGCACGAGGACAACCACGTGGTTACTGTGTGATGCTCTGAAGGTTCTTACTGTTTCATTTTCTTGACTGGCCCTTGGATCTCTTTCAGCTGCTATGGTAGGCAGGAGATTCTCTCTATGTGGACTCATGAAAGAGGACATCTTGGGAATTCTCTCTTTGTGGATTCACGCGAATGGTAGCTTCTTCCTTGCAGGTCACCACATGAACTCATGAAGCTCAGCTATCTGTTTTATTTTAGTTTTTGCTTAATTTGTTTTTTTTTTCTGCTTTGTTTGTTTGTTTTCTGAAGATAGCTGTCACTGTGTAACTCGGGCAGGACTCGAGTTCACCATGTAGATCAGGGTGGCCTCATGCACACAGAGATCCTCCTGCCTCTGCCCACTGCATGTGAAGATTAAAGGTATATTCCACCATGCCCAGACTTGACTATGTTAATTTGACCAGTGGTTTTGAAGGGTCCGAATGTCTCGACATGGGCTCCATTTGCTCCCCATGATGATGGCCTTCTTTTGACTTGCACACTCAAAAGCTCTCAGAGACTCCAGGGGACATTCCACACCATCCCCTGAATCTATTCCTTTACACTCAGAGACCATAAGAAACAAGAGATGTTGGCTTCTCTTGTCCCACTCTCTACTCTGTAGCGCCTAGTGTGAGTCTGACTCACATACAGGAGTATGAACTGCATCAAATACCTTGCAACTTTCTCATTTCATCTATGCCCTTGAGGCTCAGAAACTCCAGCTCTGGAATTACCATAGGCAATCTTGATTAGGAATAATGCCTCCTGATTATTTCAGCTCATATTACAGCCAAGAAAAATAGTCTTACAATAGAAGGTTTTCTTTATTTGAAGAGATAATTTAATGATTAAGGGAAAGCCTCCAAAAGCTGTTTTATCTAGGCTCAAATTTCACATCCAGCACGTATTACCTTAGACTCTTGAGAATCTGCGATGCTGCTTCCCATACTGTAGTTTACTTATTTATACAGAAGAAAAAAAAACTAATAATGCTTGAGAAGGCAACTATGATTATTTATTAATTATGCATAATTATATCAACACAACAATATCAATGTGACAGTTAAATCTGCTGGAATGAAGAGAAAACTATCACTGCAAGCTTTGTTAACGTATGTAAAAATAGAATCTGCTTCTTTCTAATCCAGTGAAATAATCCACAATGTTCCATGTCCAAGGTGTGCAATATCAGAAGACTTAAATTCTAGCTCTTTTTCTTTTAGGAGAGTAGGAATAAGAAAACATAATAATGAGTTATATAGGTATTTAGACTAAGAATAATGGATTTCGGACTTTGAATACCAAGGGTTAACCAAATCGGTGAAAGATTTTTTGATAATCAGCATATGGTTTTATTTACCTAAAAGACAACAGTTATATACTCTTTCATTCTCTTTATTTCATTTTAAAACAGATTCTTCACTTTGTCACCTTTATTAAGATTCACAGAAATATTAGCGCTAAATCGAGACAAAACTTAAGCGGACATAAGTGATATTAGGCAAGATACTATGGCATTTTTTTTCACCCTTAATCACAAAGGACAGCTTGAACCAGAATGATTATTAAATAGCTTGATCCCTAAACTCTCCAGGAACTGGCAACAAACCTGAGTTTATGCCCCAGATTAGGTTTTAATGGAGATCTGAGTGTGACTTCACTTTTCCTGGATTATACTTAATTTCTTTTTGTTAGTTCATTTGCTGAAAGAATGTGAGTTAAATTAGTCAATATCAGCAAACCATGAGAAATCATTCATGACAAATTTTCAGGCACAGTGATAACTGAAAACTATAAAAACAAATTTAGTGAAATGCCCATTTGAAAGAAAATGAAAAAAAAATAAGCGTTCAAACTGAACATGAACAATGTGGTTATAAACCCATGATGTTCAAAATCTTAAAGACGAATAAAGGTCGTGATTTATCTTCAAAGTTTTAAAACATAAACAGTGATTGAAAAATCAAATATCAATAAAGCGATTAAAGCAAACACTGCATACCAGAGAAATCACACGTTAGAAAAATAGACCAAAAACTTATATTCTCTCGAACAAAATTCAGCAAACCCCAGCATCCCGACTGTAAATAATAAAAGGCACTGCAGAATAGGTAGGCAAACTTTGAGCCTGAAATTACTGTAAAAACCGGCATTCTTTCTGGAGGACGGATAATTCGCTGAATCGGAGGTTTACTGGAAAAAAGTAGCGGCATGCTCACCTAAAGACGTTAGCGTGGTAAAGTTTTCGCATTGCCAGGGTGGGTAAGAAAATTCCCCGATTTGACACAGCAAGGTCAGCATGGGTGGTGACAGGGGGACCTTCTTCTCTCGGAGTCTGAATGTTCTTCCACTTGATAGTTTGTAAATGCCTCTGTTAGCCCTTAGGAAACCTCTGTTCACTCTGATAGAAGCCCGAGATAGTGTTGTGTGTGTAGAGGACACGAAGATGATCGCTTTAAGCCCCGACCAGCCAGGCAGACCCTTACTCGCTAATAAAACTCCCTGTGCCTCGGAAATGATGACATAGCTCTGTGGTCAGTGGGAATACTCAAATCAGTGTGGTTTTGGTGACGAAATGAGCGAGAGAAAATACGGTTGTAGAGGTGCAAGGTGTAGCACCATCTGCAGTTTCCTGCCTTCAAACAAAAGAGGAAAGAAGGAAGGCTGCTTATCCAGAAGATTTGCAAACAAGTTTTCAAACTTAGAATTTTAGAAATAGAAATGAAAAGTGTTTTTGGATACTTGCCATTTTGTCCTGAAGCTGCAATTGCTACTATCCTGCTTCATGGAACAGAGTGGACCAATAACACATTTCCTTTACAGTGGCAAAATACAATTTTGATTATTTCTTAGTGTTTCTTACATGGTGGAAACTTGCTACAGAGACCATCACAGTTTACCGAACTAGAATTTATCCACTTTCCCCCTCCAGCTAACTTCCTATTCCATCCAGGATCCCACTTTCTCAAAGCAGTAAGATGTATCACATAACTGCGTACCCAAAGTAGATGGCTTTTGTTAACTACAGTTTTTACTTCCAGCTTCCCATGCATTTGCTTTGATCATTCCTCTATAAACTTAGCCTTGTATCCAAACCCTAACACACAGCAATTTACCTGCAGTCATATACTTCTAAAAAGCACCCACTTTAATCATTTCCCCAGAGGCTTGGGCCAAATGAGGCACAAGTATAAAAAGAGATACAGATGACGTAAGTGAGCAAGAACAGAGATGACAGAAAAATGATAGAATATAGAAAGACAGAAAAATAATGAATTGAGATATGAGTGGGTACAATGTGATATGCCCTCCGAAAGAAGTTTATTAGCTAAAATAACAAGCAACTCAAACTTCTTCTCAAAGCATTTCTTAGTATTATATTAAAATTGTGCAGAATAATATTTTATAACACAGCGTAATATAAGACAACATGTTAAAATTTCACTATGGAAAAATAATAACAACTCTCACAGAGCAAAAACTAGTCTGCATCGGTACTGATGTTCAAATGACTAGCTAATAGGAAAGATCTGGAAGAAGGAGTAGACAAAATAATAAAAACTTTGTTATACTTTTAGATGCCTTCAAGTTAAAATACTAATAGAAAAATAGAATAAAGAAGTTATATATAATAAAACATTACTAATTTTTCATAAAATCTAAAATAATTCCTCTATACAGTATTAGTAAAATCACCCCTGCATTTTCTATGTAGAAATGTTCTTGTCTTTTATGCCAAGGTTATCATTTTGTTCAAGCATGTAAAAAAAAATTAAGGTTTTAAAAATGTTCCTTAAACTGATTTTATTAAAGCAGTCAAAAGCACTAAGAATTATTTCATTGGCCAATCATTCTAACCTTACCCTGTATATGACAGGTTGGACTAACCAATCAAAATGCAAAATATTAGCAAGGTCATAGTGGTATAACAAAACATACTACTATATTTCACAGATTACAAAAGGCATTAAAATTCTGATACCCCATTCATAAGGAAAAGATTGTAATGAGAATAGAAAATGGCACAACATTAATTCATTGTGTGACAAAGAATATAATGAGAATGGGAAATAGTACAAACATAACTCATTCTTGTTACAGTTTTAAGATTGTAATGTCATGGTTCATATCACATACTTAGTAAGAAGGTGGTAGCCAAAGTGTTGCAATATTCAATGGCTAGCCTGAATTTAGTGAGAGCATTATCACTTATCACTCTGCAGAATTATGTAAAATATTTTTAAAAAAGCTTTTATTCAATGATTGAATGTATTTAAAAATTAAGCAACGTTGCTAGAGTTTAATTTGTAGAGAGTTTGCATATGATTAAAATGGGAAGTATTGCGAGATTGCTAGCAAGGTGAACCTAAGACACTTCAGTGTGCATTTGAGTCCATCTAACTGAACATTTTTAAGTGGAGTAAAATATGTTGGTAAATAGCTGTTATTGTGAAATCAAGAAATATTTGCATAGGGTTGTGAGTCTTTGCTTCGGAATCAGTTTGTGTTGTTACTATCTGAGGACAAAGATGCCCCTAGGGAACACCAAAGGCAGTGTTCTAGTAACTGCAGGACTCTGACAAAGGGAAGATGCTGCTCTTTTGCAATCAGAATGCATTTTCCAATTGTAATATGAAAGTTTTAATGAGCAATTTTGATCAGAAAGGTATTTCCAAAAAGTCTGAAAAGTTGTGTTTATGCAACTATGAAGACACCACATGCAAATTCCAGTCCATGGACTTTAAATTACCCTGAGAGTAGAAGGACATACTATGGATTTTCACATTGTGTTGTGCTTGTATGTACTTAAAAATGCATTGCCTTTTCCCCTAGTTGATTCTACTTTCTAATTACATAAGCAGTGGTTAATATTAAGATTAGATTTAAACTTATTTGCATTCCTTAAATAAATATCCAATAACATTCTGGAATGTGGGGTCAAATTTAATTAACCCAGGATTTAAAAATTGACATAAATTATCCCCAAAATAGATAAACCACACATTTTTAATTGAGTAGCTGGCATGGGAATATTCCACTTTTAAACATCTTTAGTTGACAGGGAAAGTTCAATGAAACAAAGCATTTTGTTAAATGAACAGTTACCCTTGCTAAAAACACATTCCATGAACAAACAGTACTGACTTCATCATTATATCAAAATTTTTACCCAAGAATCTGCTTCAAAGTGGATTTATTGATTTTATAAAAATACCTTTATATTTTCAAATAATTTTTAATAATTTAAAAAGAATATTATGCAAATATAAAGTTCTGGTAACATTCAAGATCATGGATTATTTGATACAGTTAAATAGTATTTAAAATAATAATTTCTTCTTTTACATCATATCTAAAATGACATGGATGCATAGAAATATTTTCATTGGGCACATCTATTTCTTTTCCAGTGAACATGTGGTAAGAGGTGACTTTATGATGAAACTGGTGCCAAGCAAATAGGGTTCACTATTATAATGGGTTTTAAAGGACACTTCCAAATGTAGAGACTATGTTGTCTAAAACTAATCATGCTTCTGCTGCATGGCCTGAATCTCTTGCCTGGCAATTCACTTCCTGACACAGAAGGCTCACCTCTGTACTGCTTCTCCCAGCATTTATGGTTGTAGAAAAGAGGCAAAGAAAACTTACAGAATTCTGTGTTTATAGGGCTTTGTTGTAGTGATCCCAATGAGCAAATTCCAAAAAAAGTGATTTGTTTCTAGTATTTTATATGTCCCTAGAAAAATAAATAGTTTACTAAAAGAAAACAAAGTGTGTCGAAAATAATTGTAATGCACTAAAGCAACTATAAATTCCCAGGTCAGAGAATTTAAAAGGATGGATTGGATGTATAGCTACCTTGTCACAGAACCAGATCTTTTGTCTGTGCTTACAAAGGGTTGAATTTTCAGTAATCATCTGGACAATTGTCATACATACATATAAAACTTTTTTGTGGTTTCCTTATTTTCCCAAAAAAGTTTTAAGGTAAGTTAATTCAACCCAGAACACTGTGCGATGCTTTCTTAACCACGGGATATGGTGCTAAGGTTTACACATGTAAGCAGCTTTATGTATCTAACATGATTTCGCCTCTTTAACATTTAAAGCACCAATTAAGATGTTCAAATCTCAGATTTAATAGCTGCCTCTGACTGTTGACGGTTGATTTATTTCCTGATAATCACTGGAGCTGCTCAGTAGAAAGCAGGAGGAAGCAGCTCCCGAAGAACTCCGCTTTTCTGCACAAGAGCTGGATGTGGACCATGACTGTCGTGACTGGAAAGGGCTAATGTGACATTTAAGACATTTGCAGACATTGCTCCCTTTCTCAGAGGATTGTTTTTCATCATTAAAGAAAAAATGTTGGTGGTTGTTTACAAATGTTGTCCATCAGTATCTGGGAAGTTTGGTTCTCCAGTCCCAATGTGTACCAAAAATCTGAGGGTGCTCAAGTTCCTTACACATAACTGTATAGTATTTACATATAACCTGCAGGCATCTTTCTGAACACTCCAATTCATTTCTGAATTGCCTGTAATACTTAATGCAGCATAATTGTGGACGTGTGTGTTACACTCTGTTATTTAAAGAACTGTGATGGGAAAATCTGAACCGTATTCAGTAGACACTAATGAGAACTTTTAATCCATGGTGCTGAACCCACATGTGTGAAACTCATGAATACAGAAGGAATACATGAATGAAAATTCAATGCTGAATCTGTGATGTTGAGATTGAAAATATATTACAAGTTTCAAAGATTGTAGATGCAATGTAAAGATGATAGCATTCATAAGCTAGCCTTTCAAAATGAAGCCAATTGCTTTCGTCTCCTGGGACAGGTAAAATAATGGCCCTCATAGATTGCTTCCGTCCTACTCCCAAGTATATGTGAATATGGAACCTTACATGGCAGAAGAGATTGCAGGTATTCTTAAGCTAAATGTCTTTGAGATGGAAGGGCTATTATGACGTGTGCAGGTGCACTTAATAAAAGCACCGGGTATTTACAAATGAGTCAGAGTGGGGAGCAGAAGGGCCAGATTAAGATTTGAAGATAGGAACCGCTGATCACAGACATGGAGGAGGAGCTAGAAGTACAAGAACGCAAGAGGAAGAGATTGAGGAGGGAAAGTGGAGAGAGGAATCTTTGAAGTAGGGTAGAACCTCCAGAAAGGTCAAAGCCCTGCAAACACCAATTTCAACCAAATGACACTCGTCAGGAGCTTCTGGTCTCCATAACACAGAATAACGTGTGCATGTACGTGTGCATGTGCGTGTGTGGTACTTTAAACTACTGTGCACGGTTATCACAACAAAAATGGTCGTTAACACTACTGCCAACACTTATTAAAGAAGGCCAGTTGGCTGAAGAACCACCAAATGCTCTCTGATTAGATTAGAGACTAGGAATCACATCTGGAGCTGTGAACCCTGGTTAGAAAGCCATAGCAGGAGAGAACGCAGGCCCTAGGAGAGAACCAAATGCTGAAACTGGCAGTGTGAAGTGGTCTTCTTAATACTTATGTTTATAGCCAGAGATAATTGATACTTTCAGGTTTATTCGGAGAAGCCCCTCTGTCCAGTGAATGTGGACAGTGGTCTATGCACAAGGCACTGAGAGCAAGCACTGGTAAATTACTAAATAAGACAATTATAGCATCGTCTCTCATTCTCAGAGAGCACTGGAAAAGGGAAAGGATATAAGATCTGAATGACAGTGAGAAGAGCTACAAAATGCTTCGGAGCGAGACACAGGCACTGCAAAGGAGAACCAACCACAGCTTCAGATGCCTGCACTACATCTACACAAGAATGGACCTGCCAACAGCGGGCATGCATGGAAGGAGGGGATTCAGGAGTCCTACCCCTCCATCACTGATGAGCTATTTGATAATGATCGATTAAAATAAAGAGAAATCATTGTCTTCAGTGTGTTCCCGCTGGTGACCAGACTCCAATAGATAGCTCCAATCTCACAGTCTCAGATGGTTTGGTAAAACCAAATGGGTCACAGAACAAAACCAAATGTCACAAACCTGGAAAAGAGACTGGTAAGGATGTGGTTAGAAGAATAAGAGGCAAGAGACAATAATAGGATGTATCAGATGCATTACATATGTGCATGAAATTGTCAAATAGTAAAATTAATCAAAATTTAAAAAAATAGCCAATTTCAACACTCGTCTGCTTCAAAAACGTAAACAGACAAAAGTAATGTTCTAATACCGAGCAATATTAAAACCATCCCATAAAAGTGTGCTTATGGGAAACCCGACCTCTACAGAGGATTGCATTTCACAGCTGAAAGATTCTTACGTAAAGTTCAAAATATAATTCCCAGGTCAGTACCTGTTTCATTGTCTTTCTCCTGAAATGAAATTGCTGTTTTTTTCAGTTTTTTCCATCTCTTCTCCATCATAGTTAACAATGATAACATAATAACAGGACAAACCAACAAAGAAATGAGGATTTTCCTTTTAATTCCCCCATAGCTGCCTCCTAGGACAGAAAAGCCTTGCCATCACCGTGTTCATTTACTGCAATAATCCCTGCAGAATACATCTCATCACCTGATTGCACCCTTGGTAAATTCCCTTATTTTGCAGTCTTTATAGAGGAAAGATACCCATCATCATAAATCTTAAATATCTTTGCAAGTACAAGTGAAAATACAGGCCCGTATATGTTAACAGCTGTACAAATGCCTCTTGGGATAAATGTATTATCGCTGGTGAACAGTGGTAATAGCTCTCACAGTCGCATTTTCCCCATTTCATGGGTTTTATACCTGTGCCATCTGGGCCATACACCTGGGTCTACGACAGGGTACAGACAGGGGCTGGTACTCTAAATGGCCTTTCCTAGCCTCAGAATTGTTGTGGCGTTCTTCAAATTTTTGTACTCTACACTAGACCTGTGTGCCCTCCAAATGTACGTTACAATGCATGTAAACATAATTCATTATGTATCTATATTTAATGACATGGTACAATTGTAATTTCATTTATATAAATTATGTTATTTATATAGATTAAATTATATTACATAGGTTTATGTATAAAATCATAATTCAAAATCTAAGGTATTCATTGATGTGATAAGGAAGTATATTTCCTGTTTGTGACTTTATAAACAGAGCATAGGGCTTTAGTTTTATGAGATACCCATGAATAATATAAAGCATTTCTTTTCTTTTCTCTATGAACAAGTTGACTTTGGCCAACTCATTTGGCCAAAGATCTGTGCTCTTTCCCTCATTTTTCTAAAAACTGTGAATAGCATGGGGTGGTTGTTAGAATTAAATGAGATAAATGTGTCTGGAGTGTGTATTCTTTTTCAAAAAATAATGTTTACATGACTGCTATTATTGTTTTATTGGTGGTATTTATTCAAACTAAAGAGAATGTAATTGAATATAGAGAAAAGTTTGTCAGTTTGGTTCTCTCCCATCCAACTTTTTTTCAAATTATCATTCCTCACTCCTCCTTCTTATCCAACCATCTGACTTTAGACAGTACGGTGAATGCGTGCACATAGGCAAACGTGCTGCATCTCAATATAAATCCGGGACAGAATAGCTATTTCTCATCTCTTCTTGCTTACGTTTTTGGACAGAGAACAATTGTGACCTCCAAAGTAATCTGGTCTGAGAAAGGTCAGTGCATGCCCACAGGAAAGCTAGGACTCTGTAGATGCTTCAGGAACACTCTGCAGAGAGTAATAGAGCTTTTGCTTCTGATTGGCAGGCTGGCAAAGCTCTTCTCTTGGCTAGACCAACTATATGGCAAGCTTTTTCCATTGGCCTCAGTACACATAAACTAAGCCTACAACTAGGGCCACCACTTGATTATCCCTCTAGCCAATCTTCCCGCTTCTCTCCTCCACAGCAACTGTTCCAACAGCTATTGTGCGAGGAGATCGTTCTTCAAAATGCTAATTGAACAACGTGGAACATGCCTCATGAGTTATATCTAATGTCTCCATAAGACTAGGGCTGTTATGACACAGGTCCTAGGTTTTCCCCCATGAAAATTGAGTTTTATAGAAAGGAGTGACATTTAATCGCTAGAGATAACAGCAAATAATAAAAATGGAAAGTTGCTACTCTTTTAAAAGCTATGCTTGTAGGACATAAGTATTATATGGCACAATATGAAACATGGAATCATCACTTCATTGAAGTTTGTGTCATTTGCTTTACCTCAGCCTTAGAAAACAGCATTCACAAAATTACATTGCATAGCATTTCAATCATGCATCTTTGGGATATAGTGCTTCTATGCGAGCCAGGTCCCACAAGATGGTTGAGTGTGCAATTGTTAGACACCCCTCAGCCATTTGCTGGGGCGGGGGGAGACAAACAATATTTTTTTCCCATTATCTTCAGTTAAGCTCCTGTTTGCAAGGGTTGTTTATATGGAAGGCAGCAAGACTGAAAAACTAACCGAAGAAAACAATGTTAGCATAAATGCTCCCGAGGAGATATGTATTGCTAATGGCTTTTTCAGAAGCCATAGGGAGTGAGGGAGTAACGCTTCCACTCCATTGAGCTGACTTCGTTTTTTAAAGCCTTGTGAACTATTCGAAGAGCTTTAGAGAATCTCCCATCTGAACTGGGACTCTGTTACTTTTGAAGTGACTGTTACTACTGGAATACCATGAATGGCAACAAGGAATTGCAAAAGGGGGAAAGAAGCTTTCAAGATACAGCTTCCGGCTATGCACCTGCTGTTTCCCTGGTGGCCAGGCCCCCACCCTGGGTGGCAAGCCATTCTTCCATGGTGATAAATATAAAAGATGACTTTGGGGAAATCTATGCATGTAGATGAGGCTCGCACTAGGACAAAGCCATAATTTTGCATATAGCTTGGGAAGAAGGCAGTAGTTCAAACTTTCCTGGACACCTCTTCTTAAATGGATACGCATCACCCAAATCAGCCCCACAAATCTCTTCTAAGTGGGGTCAGGGATGCAGCAAATTATTCCCATTCAATCCGGTATTATTAGTATAACACTTTTAACTTGGTTGAGGTTAACTGATGGGGTGCTAAATCTGAAAGTTTTCTGTATGGCGCATAACCTATATGTATGTAAATTACAGGAAATGTAGTCACACATATTTAGCAGAATTTTGATAAATAAGCCAGATTGGGGAAAATAAACAGAAATCCTGAGTTCTACAGATTTGGAGAATGAATGCATCTGTATGAACCAGTGGGATAATTCTGAATTAGTCACCTAATTTCCTTTTTCTGGATATTTTAATCTACAAAATATATTCTCTACTCAAAGTCTCTCTTTTACCTCCAGTGTTTTATAAATTTTTATAGTGGTACTACTGCTTTAAATAAGTATGGGAGTAATTTTGAATTTCAGAAAGTAAGATGGGGAAAACAAATAAAAGCTCCTCGGCAAAAAAAAAAATAACAAGCTACAAGTCTTCACCCAACTTTGTCTTCGGCCTTTCCCCTGGCCCTGGAGATCAGTGCTGACAGTTCCTACCACCCCAGATCAGATACTGCTTTCTGCACAATAGATTTGTTAGTATTTATAGAATAGAGCTGTTTTGTTGTTTGTTCGTTTGTTCTTGGATTCCTCAAGCAGGACTTTGAGATATAGACTATTTGGTGGAGGATTTTTTTTTTCCTATTTATTAACTTAGGTTAATTTTGGGCTAGCTGGCCCCTTCCCAAACACCAACTTTTCTTAATGATGGAGGGAATAGAAGAAAACAATTTTAAAAATGAAAATATGCCGGGAAAGCCAGGAAATTTTGTAACTGCTGTCTTCTTTAGTTTATACAAAACCACGGCTTGCGGGTCCTGAGTTCATCTGAAACGGAACAACTGAGCAGAAAGTGGTTTGATATTCATGACACAGTAGCTGGGAGTGGGAGGTCTCTGCATCAGAAAGTTCCAGGTTTTATCTCATTAACTCCTGAAGACACACTTCAAAGCAGGCAAGTGAATGTCTGATTGCTAACTAGTAAGTTTTACTAACTATCTGTTTGACTCCAGATCATTAACCCTCAACATCCGGTATTAAAACACAAAGGCAAATCTGTTACTGTTTTTTTTTAAGATGGTCTATATGAAGTTCAGTTGAACATGACTTGTTATGGGGTGTTTGGAATTTCCTCCCAGCACTGTGCCATGACAATAATGGAACCTCTTAAATGTAAGACAACTGAGAAGGCTAGGAGAGCATTTATGCCTTCTGGGTTGTGAAAGCTCATGTTTCTAATATGGAAAGGCTTTGATAGTTATGTGGAACATTGAAGGCATTTATGTTAAGATTTTAATTGAACTTTCCAGGTCATGCCTACTGAAGTTTGGATCTTCCCACAGCCATTCATCTTTTGATCTTATGGTTTATATTGTTTCCAGAAATCTTCAGTTCAGTCAATACTGAATTTCTCATTTGGATAAATGAATCCCTCCCCTTTTACTAAAACAAATGAGATCCTCCACAATCAAATAGATAAAAAGATGTTAGAAGCTTTTCAGAAAAAAAAAAAAAACTTTAGTGTAAGGTCTCACACATGCAGATTATTGATTGAGAGAAATGCCTAATAGAGTTGTATCGCTGAAAATTCTATGTCCCTGGTTTTAAATTAGACATAAGTGGAATCCTCATACATGAAATTTTGTTATAAACTGGATACAGAAAAATCCAGTAATTTTTAAGTGGAGTTAACATGAGAAACATATGTTCTTCCTTGAAAGGATTACTAAAAGGAGAGATGAGTATTTTTTAAGGCTCCCCCTTTATCTGCCATGGATTCTAACACCCCTTGCTTTGTGCTCAACTCCACACTGCAAAGTGCTCCCACTGAGTGCTCCCGCTACTTCTTACTGAAATTTGTCCTGACCTCAAAGATGCTGCAGAAAGATGAGGCCCTTAAATGGTAGTACGCACTGCACTACACTGAGAGTAGAACTCAAAACTGAAAGACTGGAGGTGGAGAAGATCATTTCTTTCCTGAAATAAATTTTGGGTTTTCAATTTTGAGGATAGGCGGGCCTAACAAATATTCCCACTTCCTTTTAACTACACTATTCAAAAGGGACAGTGAAAAAGCGGTGAAAAGCATGGAGGAATGAGAGCCCGCTAAGTAGTCTCAGCCTTGAGAACCCGTATCCGGAGCAGAGCGGAAGATTATACCTGTGGGAGAAGAGACAGCTGTAGCTGGTCTCACTCATTTCCCATGGCTGGCTACCAAGAAGAAATGTGAGCTCCCGGCTGCCAGGCCTGCTGCAGTTTCCAAAGGATGCCCTTGATGTGCAATTTATATTAAATCTTCCACCTTTCAGATGTTGAACACTCACTTAGAAAATAGTTTTCACAGTGTGACCAAGCAAAGCACAACTGAAGTTAACCCACTTGGAACCTTGGTAAATAAGCTTCGTGTTTGAGGTGGGTATATTTGTGAGCTCATACACATTCCGCAGACCCTCTAAAGCAAGGCCCGAAAACAAGACGTGGTATGAGAAGAACAGAGACGGTGCTCAAGATGTGACCTTTGCTGTAGGGCTTCTCTTACCCACTGCTACTTGGGCTCTGGCTTCCTCTCTTACACATAAAAGACTTACATTAAATGACTTCCAAGTTATGTTCCATCCAGAAAGTTCTCTAATGTGCACACAATGGCTTTAGAATATATGAGGCTAAATGATGCAGCCCCACACAGGTGTCATTAATGAGAACTCTTGTTGGTCTGGCTGACTGTGCTTTCTTTTTTGTGTTACTATTGTATTTGTCAACGTTCTGTGTCATTGGGCCATACTCTTAGCCACTGTATTGTATTACAAGCATTTGTGGAAAGAATAATGCCGTTGAACTATTTATCGGCTGGATACAGCATCCCAACACAAAAGTCACTTTAGAAAAAATTACACCCTTCACTTTACTTTAAGTGACTACAGTATTTTAAAACACATTTCATATATTTGTAGTTGGACATCTCTCTCCTGCCTGCCAATTCCCAAATAACCACTCAGAGGCTTATATTAATTACAAATCTTCGGTCAATAGCTCAGACTTATTACTAACTAGCTCTTACATTTTAAGTTAACTCATATTCCCTTTGTATGCACTGCCACATATTAACATAGCACATTCATCTCCTGCTCCCTCTGCACCTGGCTGGTGAATCCACTGATTTCACCCTTCTTGCTCTGAGTCTTCTGTGTCTGGCTGTCCTGCCTATACTTCCTACCTTGCTACTGACCCGTCAACTTTTTATTAGCCAATGAGAGTAATACATATTTACAGTGTACAGAAGGATTATTCCATAGCTTATATTCTTGTTTTACTTTCCAGTGTTCCTATCTTGCTTTAAACTACCCAGAAACACCATTAAAATCTGTTTTTAGACAGCACCTGACTGTCCGTTTTCTCTTCAGCATACCTTGTTCATCAAGACACCACACAAGTTGAATCCCTCTGCTTATGAGGCACTATAAAAATTAGAAGTAGATGCAATCAAGGTATTAAATATTAATTTTGAGTATTGGTAATGCATTTCTTCCCATATCACTGTTTTGTCTGACTAATAATATACACTAGAACGAAGTGTATAACTGAATCACCCACATGCTAACAGTGTGAGTTTTAACCCGAAAGTCTGATTTCTGGTTCAAGATGGTGGAACTATTGTGACCTAACATTTAGTTATAAGGGAAGGTTTGGTCATGGAGAGGTCAGAGAAGATATGAACTCGACTTTTTCACTTTTCATTTGAGCAGGTTGGAGCTAGGCAAGCTGAAAGCAGCACTATAAGGCCTGGGCCAGTTGTAGTTCAAATCTTGTTCTGAAGTTCTCTCCAATAGCTTTCTTTTCCAAGTCAAAAAGAAAAAAAAAAGAAAAGAAATTAATTCAATTGCATTACTTTTAAATGTTACATATAACTTAATTATATTTTAAAAGTCACAGTCACTACTTAAACAAAAATTTGCAGGCAAATATTTTTAGATGATATATTACATATTTACTATGATCTTAAGTGTATCTTCCCAAAGTTCAAGAATTGGTGTTCTAACCCGAAGGATCTCAGCCTACAAATCTGTGTGCAGAGAAAGCCTTACAATGGTAACGATGCTAAAATGTATCTTGAAGATGAGTCTTTCCTGAACCTACTGTGTGTCCTGCAAGAAAGGGAAGTTTAGGCACACAAGATACAACAGGGGCCACCTGCCCTGAAGAAGGACATTTGAAGGACGCAGAGAAGCCTACCAGCTACAAGATGAGGAGAAAGGATTGAGGATTATGAGACCTACTAACAGCCTGACTTAGCATCTGTACCTGAAATGGGATACATGCCTGTTATTCGATGTGTGTTTTTGAGGACTTCTGTACTATTTTTTGTACCAGGTCTCAGAACCAATATTGCAAAATGAACAATGCAGACATACTTAAATTGTCTTCCATGTTCATAAGAAGACATAAATTTCCTAGAACTCAGAAAGCTTATTTTTCAAAGAAAAAATATAAAAGCCAGAAGTACTGTACTTGACTACAGGATTCAATACCAAATGAAACCTGAGACTGACACATTGTGCTGGACACAAAGATGCTGTTCTCGGTGGAACTCAGGAGGGTTCCCTGGGTAACGTGAATAAGTTTCCTGCACTTCAGAATCCACATGATGCCACAAACAACACACACACTTACATATCAGTTCAACATTCATACAGTCTTTAAATAACAGCTTTATCATAAAAGCCATAGCTGGATGCAGAAAAGATTCTACAGGGAACTGCATTAGAAAAGCTTGACTCCTCTGAACATGGGTGAAAATTGTGTGGCTTGGTCTTTTTATGGGATCTTTGGCAGTGGGACCAGGATTTATGCCTGGTGCATGAGCTGTTTTTTTTTTTTTCAAGCCCATCCCCTGTGGTTTGATTCAATGCCCAGTCTTGATAAGGGAATGGGGAGGGGCTTGATCCTGCCTCGATTTCATATGCCAAGCTTTGTTGACTCCCCATGGAAGGCCTTGCCCTTTCTGAGGAGTGGTTGCAATTTGGGAGAGGAGGGGAGGGGGAGCGAACTGTGGTTGTCATGTAAAATGAATTTAAAAAGTTTAAAATAAGAAATGTTTGACCCATTGAGAAAAATATATAGCACTATATAAAATCAAATGATTATTCCAGCATTACACCATAGCTTGTGGGGTGGCAGACATTTTATTCAGCAAATCTTAGAGGCCATGTGGCCTGAGTTCTCTATTAGAGCACATGGGACTTCTTTACCAATGCTTTGTAAAATGAATACAGAGTTTCATGTGAGAAGTATCTGTGTATTTTGCATTCATTATGAGGAATAGACACAGAAGGTTCAAACTTGCTACCTCATTCACAGACCTCACTTGAGAATATTTTCCCCACATTGTGAGTTGAGTCTGAAATGTACCCCACAGGCTCTGACCTTGAAGGTTTTTTTCTGAGCACATGATGCTGTTTTGGAAGTTTGTGGAGTCTCTGGGAGGTACGATGTCGGTGACAGAAGTAGTTCAGAGGCTAGTCTTTAAAGGTTATTGCATCCCTAATTCTTACCAGTCCCGCTGAGTCCTGGTCTGGCAGAACACGAACAGCCTCTTGTACACCCTCCCACCGACATGAACTGACAGCTTCCCCGTTCTTTCTCTGCAGCATTGAGCTTGAAGCCTCTCCGACTGTGAACCAAAATAGATCATTTTCCCTAAGCTAAATATAATGGTCACAGCAACATAAAAGTATCCAATACACTACATTAAGGATTAAATATTAAAGATTAAACAAAAATAATTATCTACTTCCCTTCAGAATTTGAAGAAGAGCCAGACCTGGTGGTATAGGACTATATTTCCAAATCCCAAACACTTAAGAGCCAGAGATAGGAGGATCACCATCTGTTTTTTTTGTTTTTGAAGTGCTGTGGAATAATCATCAAAACTTTGACTGTTCAGGCCTTCAGTGTTGGGTTTGTTTTTTTTTTACAACATTGTCCAGGTTAAATAGGGCTTTCAAAAAATGACTATATAGTATCCTTGCATAGATGGTAAACATGATGAACTTCAAATACTGAAAGTAACCTATTAAAAATTATACTGCTACAGCAGAAAAAAATACCCTGATGAAAGCTGCTTGAGAAAATGTTCACTTCAGCTCATAGTTCTACCCTTACAGAAACATCAAGGCATGCTACAGAACATGTAGCAGCTGGCTATATTCCATCCACATGTAAGAAGCAGGAAGTAATGAATGCTTCTCGGTGCTCAGATATCTTCCCCCATTTCATAGAGCCCAAAATTCTTCCCATAGTCAGGATAGGTCTTCCCATTGCATTTATTAAACTTAAGATAATCCCCCACAGGTGTTGGCAGGGACTGCTTGTTTGTTCCTGACCTCCCAGATCCAAAATAATTACACAGAAACTATATTATTTGCAATACTGTATTAAGCGTATATTTAGCTAGTTCTTGCATCTTAAGTTAACCCATTTCTATTAATCTGTGTATCACCATGTGATTGTGGTCCACCAGTAAGGTTCCATCCGGCATCCAGATTCTGTCTCTTTGCAGCAGCTACATGGTTTCCGTGACTCTGCCTACTCTCTCTCTACATCTATCTGCTTGGAATTTATGCCTTTCCTGATTCTTCTAAGCCACTGGCCAAAACAGCTGTATTCATTAATCAATAAAAGCAACACATACACAGAAGGAATTCCCACAGGTGTCCTCAGAGGCTCATTTTCTAAAAGATTCTAATTGGATCTCACTAAGCATGAGAAAGCCCTACTCAGAAATATCATGGCACCAGAAGGCAGGTCTTTGGGAGATGGGTAATTTTGATGAGCTACAACAACAAAAGTTTCAAATGAACTGGTGTCTTTAGAAGCAGAGACAGAAATACCAATGCTTCCCAACTCATTCACAAAAAGAAACAGAAAGATGTAGCCATCTGCAAAGCGGGAAGAAAGCCTTTACCAGACAACTCAACCATGCTTTCAACTGATATTAGGTGTTGATCTTCCAGAATTGTGAGAAGTGATGAATGCTGTTTCAGCCATTTCGTCAGTGGTATTTGTTACAGTACCCCAAGATGAGCAGGACTACGAATCTGTATAACTTTCTGTCCCTTCCACTTTGGTCCTGACCACCAGGTCTTTCAGAATTTGTTTCCTAATATCTCACAGCAAATACGAAAGAAGTGTGGCTATTTCGAGACTCGCATGCTAAAGAGAGAATAAGCAGGGAACCCATCAACAAAGAACAATACCTGGTATGTGCCCCAGCTATTTGAGCCTCCAGATGTTTGAGACTTTCCTGCCCAAGTTCCAAACTTGTGGGTAATTCAGCCCTCAGAAGATTCTGTGAGATGGTTTTTGCATGGTTGTCTTGTACTGAGCTGGTCATTTCTCCACATCTCTCTGGTAGTTCTCAAGAGCAACTGTAATATGAGCTGCAATGAAGGACTAGCAGAGAAGGAAGGAGTGGCTAAAAAAGCATAAGTTCTATTCTAGTACCTTCCAGAAATAAGCTATCTTTGATAATTAACTCACTGTGTCTGTTGGCCTTATGGTACAAAATCAGGGATCATCTGTTTGCCCAAGCCCCTCAGCTGCAACGCCAGGAAGACAGGCAATGACAAGCAGCCTTCTTAAGTCCCAAGGGATTGACTGAATCCTAGCCATCTGGATCCCTTGCTGCCCACCTATAGTTTATAAACCCACTTTGTGTAAAATATACCAGTGCTCTGTCTTTCTGAACCCAAACAAGTTGCAAAAGTGCATCTCAACAAAAATGGGCCAACATGCTATCATGTACAGTGCTTGACATGCCCCAATTCTGAGCCTTGGAGCTGCCCCTCCCGCCCCCAGCCAAAGGGTGGGGACATGGCTCATCTCCATTGAGCTCTGCTTAAATTTTACACCCAAGAGCAAATAAACTTGTTTTGCAGCCAATAATAACCAAAAATATGTCCATAGTCCTCTTCATTCTAATTTTGCTCTTTCTAATAGAATAGAATGTATGTTGAACTTTGGGTGAAGTGGGGAAAGATATTTGATAAACAGCCCAGAGTGTTTTAACAAAAGTAGAGAAATAATTGTTTATACTGATTTTTCTCTTAAAACACTGATGACAGGCGTGGTTTCTTAGAGTAAGGCTCGCACACATGGCAATTCTGGGCACTTGTGATTTTCAGAGGGAAGAGTCCATGATCCCATAGCCACAAACGCTGAGAGCACGGAAGCTCTCACTCTCATTCAATTAAGCAGCTTTAAGGACCGGTTAAAACATGAAAACAGACTAAGAAAAAATAACTTTCCTGGGAGCCTGGAGCTCTCCACAGCAGAATCATTCACTTTTTATGACGGCTATAATTATTAGTGGTGACGGTGATGACAATCTATCATTTATATAGCACTTTAGATTCGCACGCCGCTTTCCCTCTGTCCTTTATTAGCTAATCTTCAGAATGCTCTTCAGTCATAAGTCAATATTCCGGCCTCCATTTAACAGATAGGAAATTGAGGCACTACTTGCTTGAGTTCCTGGCCCAAGTTGAGAACTCATTACTGAAAGTACCATGCTCTGATCCCAGCCTCTGTTCTCTCTTTGATTTTGTGTAACACATTTTCAAGGCTTCCCCGAAGTGAATAGTCTTTCAATTAACAGTGTAAAAAAAAAATAGATGCGTAAGTTAAAATTCACAGTTGGGTCATAAGGAATTCTTAACATTCTGTATTTGATACCAGACCCTTGAAAATAATGGTAAAGAAGACGAGGGAGGTTGCTCAGTGGTAAAGCATTTGCCTTACTCATGAGGACCTGAATTTGGATTCTCAGCAGTCATGTAAAAAGCTGGGCATGGAGACACGTGACTGTAAGGCTGGCACTGAAGAGGTGGAGGTGGGAACACCCCTGGAATTCACTGTACAACCACTCACCTAATCAAAGCACTCCAGGTTCGTGAGAGACCCTTTCTCAGAGGAGATGAACAGTACCCTTAGGATGACATTTGAAGGTTTTCTAGGCATAAGCACATAACACATGTATGCATACACAAGCACTCCACATGCATGCTCAAATAAACACATGTGGATACATAGGGGGAAAATGAAGACTATCGTTGAATTGTGTGCCTGAAATGTATTGTTTAATCTAGAATGATCATGGCATTTTCTTTTTTTACATCTACAACTAAAAAATACATGATATTTGATAACTATTTAAATAGGAAATAAGAAATTTATAAATTTTTAGTTACTGATAGTCTTAGTTTCTTGTTTTAGAAACGCCCATGATGGGGATAAAGAGATGGCTCAGTGGTTAAGAGCACTGGTTTCTCTTCCAAAGGACCTGTGTTCAATTCCCAGAACCCACGTGGCAGCTCACAACCATCTATAACGCCAGTTTCAGGGAATTTGACTTTCTCAGGTGCCAGGCATATACACAGTACACAGATGTACATGCTGTCAAAATACTCATATACATATAAAATTAAATAAAATAAGTAATAAATGAAAAACTAATGGTGCTTAATTCCACTAACCTGGTGTTGTGACTGACATCCTAGCTGCTCATTTCACTATAGAACTTGTATTCTTGCACTATCTTGCACTGTCTTGTACTATCTTGGGATATATTTCATCATAATGTCCACTTTACTTTCTGTTTTCAACTCTGATTTTAGGTCAACTAATGTAAAACATCATCTCAAGTGGAACACCTTGGTTTTCTTCCATGTAAATTCATTTTGTTCCCAAACAGTGGTAAAAATAGGATGTCCAAAACTCACTACAACTTGGCATTTCTGCTTTTTGCACAAATAAGACAAGCATATACCCCCCCTCTTGGCTTAGGGATTCCCATAACCCAGAACATATTTCAGGTTTTCTTCTGCCAGTTATTCCCTGTGGCTGACACATTATCTGCCCCCAAAACACACACCCACACACGCACGCGTGCACACATGCATGCACACACGGCACAGTCCATGGAATCTGAAGACTTCTTTCATTATTCTAGGCTCCTCGTCCTCAAAGCAAGAATTCAAATGCCAGTCACTTTAGACTTCATGGAGAAACATCATAAAAATGGTGACCAGTGCAATAGCAAATCACTTGGTGAGCCTTCTTTGAAGAGTCGCCAATAATGCTAATCGTCAGATGGTGGGACCCTGCTTTGCGAAGATGTGTTTGTGAAGAACAGCCATCTCTGTGACTTTGACAAAAGAACTGCTGACTCGCATCACTGTTTGTCTTTTGATGTGAAAGAGCAAATCGATTTATAGAGCTGTTGCTTGCAGATGTGGAATATGATTAGTATGCAGAAAGACCTTTCCACGGTGTCATTTGTTTATTTAGCTGCCTCTGCACTCGGCTCTGATTGTGTGTCCCTAATTAATGTATACAAAGCTAAAAGAAATAAAGCCGTGGGTCTACCATCACGGGCTACTGTAAGAGCACGGCATTTGTCGCCCTTGGGAAAGGAGACACAATGATTTTACTTAGCTGCACCACCAAATAAAACGTATGGGTTTATAAACCATCACAAAGAAAATGCAAGAACTTTTTCTCATCTGCTGTCTTCCTAGCTATTTATAAATTCAGTTAGGTGGGGAATGAACCCTTTTAAATGTGAGAAGAACATACTTGCTTTGCTGTCTGGATATTTCAATTTTTATTAAAAACAATGGTTGAGTCTCTATAAAAACATATCTGTGATTTCTTCCAGAGGTCAAAGTTGTAAAACACCCCACGAGACCCAATCCAGCCCCATTTTCAAGGCCTTGATACTCAGATGCCTGGAAATTTTAGCGGGGAAAGGAGTTTAAGGTGAAAAGCAAAACATTAGAGACATTTATGTCAATAAGGAGTGATCAATAGAAGTCACACGCATTGACATTCCTTCAGCAGTTGGCTGTTTCTCACCCACACATGTGGCAGTGTCTATTCAGGTTCTGCAAGAGGTATTGGTAGCAAAATGGCAAAGCTGCCAGAATCTTCAGACTCCCAAATAATGGAATGCAGAGTGACATCTAGTGACATCCTACATTAGAGGCACTTCCTTTACATCTCCCGAACACAGCGGCAAGGCAATCATTTCTTTATCTACGTGCTGCCTCCAGTGTTTACCTCAGTGTGGTACCAGCGTCTCTCCCATCCGGTCCTAACAATAAGAAGGCTTCAAAGGGTATCTGCAGATTTAAATTGTTCTTTGAACTTGTCTGTAACTGTTGCATATATGATCCATGGCAAGCAAGCTGCTCATCGGTTCCGACACTGCTCTGGTCTCTGTGTTAGCATGAGCATCCTGCCAGAACTGCTGCCTGAAATCATGCCAGATCTCCCCAGGAGCAGCAGCCCAGGGAGCTGTTGTCTTATTGCTGAAGCCCAGAGCACGCTATCCCACCTAAATCACCAGCGTTCATGGCCTCATTTGCAATGAAATTTCTTTGATCTATTTTTTCCCTAATGTATTGAGGAATTTTTCCTTTTTCAGGAGATGGAGGGAAAGGATTGTTGGAAATAACGTGATCATTTCAGAAAGCAAGGAAAAAAATAAAACTTAAATGCAAGGCATAAAATTAATATAGTCTGAAAAGTAAGATGCCGAATATATCTGACTTTCACTGGCTGTGGGCATACTGCAATGGATTTTCCATCCCAGTATATACTTCCTTCCAGTGACTTTTACTGAACCAGAGAAAAACAAAACAACGGGTCATTTTAAAAAGTAAGACTCTTAAATAGAACAGTTTTATAGTTCCAAAGATCTTCAAATGGGACATTAAAAGAATGTTACAAATCAATAAAATCAATATATTTCCAGGTAGACAGAGCAAGAATCTGAGGCCAAGATACATGTCTCCTGAAAGTTTCAATTAAAACAGAAACAGAATCAACCTCATGCTCCATTAGAAGGAAAAGAATTAAGTAATACTCCCTCATAAATATCACAAAAATCCTCAGTCAAATATATCTCCAGCGGCATGTAAGAAACAACTTTCTCTTGGTTTTCAGGTATGAGTTCTGTAAACTGATACAGAGGATACGGATCCTGAAGGCTACCATGGAAAATGTCAGTCCCACTCTTGAGATTCTGTTTTTAATTTCACAACTAACAAGATTGATTATGGCCAGAACTCACAGGCAGAAGGAATATTTAGATTGAATAGTGACCTTCACTATTAGATTGAATAGTTTTGCCTCTTTGGAAACGCCTTATTTTGCAGTTTATCTTCACTGTGAATTCCACTAGATTGTTCTCTACTTCTTAAGCACATCCCAAATCCTCTCACTCAAGTTCATGTCATTCAACTGCTTGGCTTGAAAAACTGGTCTGAGAACTCTCCAAGGTTTCCTGCAAGGTCACAGGTTCAGCACGTGCCTAACTCTCAGTTTCCCGCTGTCCATATTGTAAAGTCAGGCAAAAGCAATCATGATAACTGATGTCAGTAGGAGAGCAGCCAACAGTTGTGCAATTCACTTTGTCTGTACATTTTTTGCTCTTTAGATTTTACTTGGAGTAAATTTGCAGGTAGAATGTGTATTGGGAGCGCTTTGTATCTCACTCATTTGAAAGTGATGGTGTTTCACAGGATGAAAGCAATGCAAAAGATGGTCTATTTAGAGGCTTGTTCTTATTTATGTCAACACTTGTCTGGGAGGCAGATGTACTTCTTTTTTTTAATTAATTTATTTATTTATTAAAAATTTCTGTCTCTTCCCCACCGTCGCCTCCCCTTTCCCTCCCCCTCCCCCAATCAAATCCCCCTCCCTTGTCAGCCCAAAAAGCAATCAGGGTTCTCTGCCCTGTGGGAAGTCCAAGGACCACCCACCTCCATCCAGGTCTAGTAAGGTGAGCATCCACGAAACTGCCTAGGCTCCCACGAAACCAATAGGTCCAGTAGAATCAAAAACCCGTTGCCATTGTTCTTGAGGTCTCAGTAGTCCTCCTTGTCCGCTATGTTCAGCGAGACCAGTTTTGACCCAGGCTTTTTCAGACCCAGGCCAGCTGGCCTTGGTGAGTTCCTGATAGAACATCCCCATTGTCTCAGTGTATGGGTGCACCCCTCGCGGTCCTGAGTTCCTTGCTTGTGCTCTCTCTCCTTCTGCTCCTGATTTGGACCTTGAGATTTCAGTCCGGTGCTCCAATGTGGGTCTCTGTCTCTGTCTCCTTTCATCGCCTGATGAAGTTTAATATTCAGGAGGATGCCTATATGATTTTCTTTGGGTTCTCCTTCTTATTTAGCTTCTCTAAGAACCCGAATTATAGGTTCAATGTCCTTTATTTATGGCTAGAAACCAAATATGAGTGAGAACATCCCATGTTCCTCTTTTTGGGTCTGGCTTACCTCACTCAGGATGGTGTTTTCTATTTCCATCCATTTGCCTGCAAACTTCAAGAAGTCCTTGTTTTTTACTGCTGAGTAGTACTCTAATATGTATATATTCCATACTTTCTTCATCCATTCTTCAATTGAAGGGCATCTAGGTTGTTTCCAGGTTCTGGCTATTACAAACAATGCTGCTATAAACATAGTAGAGCATATACTTTTGTTGTGTGATAAGGCCTCTCTTGGGTATATTCCCAAGAGTGGTATTGCTGGGTCCATGGGTAGGTTGATCCCAAATTTCCTGAGAAACCTCCACACTGCTTTCCAGAGTGGTTGCACAAGTTTGCATTCCCACCAGCAATGGATGAGTGTACCCCTTTCTCCACAACCTCTCCAGCAAAGGCTATCATTGGTGTTTTTGATTTTCGCCATTCTGACAGGTGTAAGATGGTATCTTAAAGTTGTCTTGATTTGCATTTCCCTGATCGCTAAGGAAGTTGAGCATGACCTTAGGTGTCTTTTGGCCATTTGAACTTCTTCTGTTGAGAGATCTCTGTTCAACTCAGTGCCCCATTTTATAATTGGGTTGATTAGCCTTTTACGGTCTAGTTTCTTGAGTTCTTTATATATTTTGGAGATCAGACCTTTGTCAGTTGTGGGGTTGGTGAAGATCTTCTCCCAGTCAGTGGGTTGCCTTTCTGTCTTAGCAACAGTGTCCTTTGCTTTACAGAAGCTTCTCAGTCTCAGGAGGTCCCATTTATTCAATGAGGCCCTTACTGTCTGTGCTGCTGGGGTTATACGTAGGAAGTGGTCTCCTGTGCCCACGTGTTGTAGAGTACTTCCCACTTTCTCTTCAATCAGGTTCAGTGTGTTTGGACTGATATTGAGGTCTTTCACCCACTTGGACTTGAGTTTTGTGCATGGTGATAGATATGGGTCTATTTTCATTCTTCTACAGATTGACATCCAGTTTTGCCAGCACAATTTGTTGAAGATGCTCTCTTTTTTCCATTGTATACTTTTAGCTCCTTTATCGAAAATCAGGTGTTCATATGTTTGTGGGTTAAAGTCAGGGTCTTCTATTCGATTCCATTGGTCGACTTCTCTGTTTTTATGCCAATACCAAGCTGTTTTCAATACTGTAGCTCTGTAATAGAGTTTGAAGTCAGGGATGGTAATGCCTCCAGACGTTCCTTTATTGTATAAGATTGTTTTGGCTATCCTGGGTTTTTTGTTTTTCCATATAAAGTTGATTATTGTCTTCTCCAGATCTGTGAAGAATTTTGATGGGATTTTGATGGGGATTGCATTGAATCTATAGATTGCTTTTGGTAGAATTGCCATTTTTACTATGTTGATCCTCCCAATCCAAGAGCAAGGGAGGTCCTTCCATTTTCTGGTGTCCTCCTCTATTTCTTTCTTCAAAGACTTGAAGTTCTTGTCAAATAGATCTTTCACTTCCTTGGTCAGGGTTACCCCAAGATATTTTATGCTCTTTGTGGCTATCGTGAAAGGTGATGCTTCTGTGATTTCCCTCTCTGTTTCCTTATCCTTAGTGTATAGGAAGGCAACTGATTTTTTGGAGTTGATCTTGTATCCAGCCACGCTACTAAAGGTGTTTATCAGCTGTAGGAGTTCTTTGGTAGAATTTTTGGGGTCGCTTATGTATACTATCATGTCATCTGCAAATAACGAAAGCTTAACTTCTTCCTTTCCAATACGAATCCCCTTGATCCCCTTATGTTGTCTTATTGCTATTGCTAGAACTTCAAGCACTATATTGAAGAGGTATGGAGAGAGTGGACATCCTTGTCTTGTTCCTGATTTTAGTGGGATGGCTTTGAGTTTTTCTCCATTTAATTTAATGTTAGCTGTCGGTTTGCTGTAGATAGCTTTTATTATATTTAGGTATGACCCTTGTATCCCTATTCTCTCCAAGACCTTTATCATAAAGGGGTGTTGAATTTTGTCGAATGCTTTTTCCGCATCTAATGAAATGATCATATGGTTTTTTTCTTTCAGTCTATTTATATGGTGGATTACATTGATAGATTTGCGTATGTTGAACCAGCCCTGCATCTCTGGGATGAAGCCTACTTGATCATAATGGATAATTTTTCTGATGTGTTCTTGAATTCGGTTTGCCAGTATTTTATTGAGAATTTTTGCGTCGATATTCATGAGTGAGATAGGCCTGTAATTCTCTTTCTTGGTTGGGTCTTTGTGTGGTTTTGGTATCAGGGTAACTGTAGCTTCATAAAAGGAATTTGGCAATGACTTTTCTGTTTCTATATTGTGAAATACGTTAAGGAGTATAGGTATTAGCTCTTCTTGGAAGTTCTGGTAGAATTCTGCGTTGAACCCATCTGGTCCTGGGCTTTTTTTGGAAGGGAGATTTTTGATAACAGTTTCTAGTTCTTCGCGACTAACAGGTCTATTTAGATCATTCACCTGGTCTTGGTTTAGCTTTGGTATATGGTACTTATCTAAAAAAATGTCCATTTCTTTTGCATTTTCCAGTTTTGTGGCATACAGGCTTTTATAGTAAGATCTAATGATTCTCTGGATTTCCTCTGTGTCTGTGGTTATGTCCCCCCTTTCATTTCTGATTTTATTTATTTGCGTGTTCTCTCTCTGTTGTTTAGTTAGTTTGGATAGGGGTTTGTCGATCTTGTTGATTTTCTCCAAGAACCAACTTTTTGTTTCATTGATTCTTTGGACTGTTTTCTGTGTTTCTATTTTGTTGATTTCTGCCCTCAGTTTGATTATTTCCAGTCTTCTACTCCTTCTGGGCACCTCTGCTTCTTTTTTTTCTAAAGCTTTCAGGTGTGCCATTAAGTCCCCAATGTATGCTTTCTCTGTTTTCTTTAAGTGGGCACTTAGTGCTATGAACTTTCCTCTTAGCACTGCTTTCATCGTGTCCCATAGGTTTGAGTATGTTGTCTCTTTATTTTCATTAAATTCAAGGAAGACTTTAATTTCTTTCTTAATTTCTTCCTTGACCCAGGTGTGGTTCAGTAGTTGACTGTTCAGTTTCCATGAGTTTGTCGGCTTTCTGGGGGTAGCATAGTTGTTGCCATCTAACTTTAATCCGTGGTGATCTGATAAGACACAGGTGGACACTGATATTCTTTTGTATCTGTGGAGGTTTCCTTTGTTTCCGAGTATATGGTCAATTTTTGAGAAGGTTCCATGAGCTGCAGAGAAGAAGGTATATTCTTTCCTATTTGGGTGGAGTGTTCTGTAGATGTCTGTTAAGTCCATTTGCTTCATTACCTCCAATAATTCTCTTAATTCTCTATTAGGTTTCTGTCTGATTGACCTGTCCATTGGAGAGAGAGGTGTGTTGAAGTCTCCTACTATTAGTGTGTGTGGTTTTATGTCTGCCTTGAGTTTTAGAAATATTTCTTTTACATAAGTGGGTGCTTTTATATTAGGGGCATAGATATTCAGGATTGAGATGTCATCCTGATGAATTGTTCCTGTTATGAGTATAAAGTGTCCATCTCGATCTCTTCTGATTGATTTTAGTTTGAAGTCAGTTTTGTTGGAAATTAGTATGGCCACACCTGCTTTTTTGTTAGGACCATTTGCTTGAAAGACCTTTTCCCAACCTTTTACTCTGAGTAGATGCCTGTCTTTGTGGTTGAGATGTGTTTCTTGCAAACAGCAGAATGTTGGATCCTGTTTTCGTATCCAATCCCTTAGCCTGTGCCTTTTTATAGGTGAATTGAGACCATTAATATTAAGTGATATTAGTGACCAGTGGTTGTTTACTCCGGTTATTCTTACTGTTTTCGGTAGTAGAGTTTGTGTGTGTCCCTTCTTTGAGTTGTACTGGTGAAGGTTCGCTAGATTCCTGAGTTATTGTAGTCAGTGTTGGCAATGTTGGATTCCTTGGGTTGCGATTTTCCTTCTATTACTTTCTGTAGCGCTGGATTTGTGGCTACGTATTGTTTAAATTTGTTCTTATCCTGGAATGTCTTGTTTTCTCCATTGATAGTGAATACTAGCTTGGCTGGGTATAGAAGTTTGGGTTTGCATCCATGGTCTCTTAGTTTTTGAAGAACCTCTATCCAGGACCTTCTGGCTTTCATGGTTTCCATAGAGAAGTCAGGTGTAAGTCTGATCGGTTTACCTTTATAAGTTACTTGGCCTTTTTCCTTTGCAGCTCTTAATATTCTTTCTTTAACCTGTATATTTTGTGTTTTGATTATTATATGGCGAGGGGATGCTTTTCTTTGATCCAGTCTGTTTGGTGTTCTGTATGCTTCTTGGATATTCAAAGGAATATCTTTCTTTATGTTGGGAAAGTTTTCTTCCATAATTTTGTTAAATATATTTTCTGGGCCTTTGAGCTGTAATTCTTCCCCTTCTTCTATTCCTATTATTCTCAGGTTTGGTCTTTTTATTGTGTCCCATATTTCCTGAATGTTTTGTGATGAGAATTTGTTGGCTTTGCTGTTTTCTTTGATCAGTGCGTTTATTTTCTCTATGGTGTCTTCAGAATCTGAGATTCTTTCTTCTATTTCTTGTATTCTATTGATTATGCTTGTTTCTGTAGGCTCTGCTCGTTGACCTAGATTTTCCGTATCCAGCTGGTCCCCAGTTTGTGCTTTCTTCCTTGCTTCCATTTCAGTTTTCAATTCTTGAACTGTTTCCATTACCTGTTTGTTCATTTTTTCTTGGTTTCCCAGGGTCTCATGTACGTATTTACTCAATTCTTCAAACTTTTTGTTATACTTCTCATCCATTTCTATAAAGGTGTTTTTTACATATTGTTTAAGGGACTCTATTGCTTTCATAAAGTCGATTTTTTCCACTTCTTCTGTGTTAGGGTGTTCAAGTCCTTCTGTTGTAAGATCATTGGGTTCTGGTGCTTTCATGTTGTTTTTCAGCTTATTGGGAGAATTTTTGCCTTGGCGCCTGCCCATCTCCTCCTATTGACGATCTCTAATTGGTCTTTTAAAACCAGATCAGGTTTCCCTGCTGGCCAGAGGCTCCTCTTGCAAAATTCCCTCGTTCTGTTTCCTGGCTCCTGCCAGGGGCCAAGATCCCTCTCACCCCTCAGACGGGTCTTCAGGAAAAGAACCAGGTTCCCTGTTTGCCCGGGACCTCGCCAACCAAAGGCCTACCTCTTTGATTTAATTGTCCTGGGGCGATCTGCTCTTGGTGTTGCACTGGTCCCTGTCGCCTGCATTGTCTGCCACTGTGTCAGTACCCGCCGGTCCCGGCCGCTGCGCCAGCTACGTCGCCCGCCGTGTGCGTCCTGCTAAAAACAAATTCATGTAATGATTGCTAAACTGCCTCCTGTAAACTTAATATATTGGTTTCTACAGTCCCTCCTATAAAACTTTGCATATATGTTTACTTTTTAATGCATAATCCACATGTCTAGGGGTATAGTTTTGTCATTATTCAGGACGAAACCTTGATAGAAAAGAAACTTAAAAAACTAGTGAGATGTTTCCTGCTAGTTGTTTCCTAATATTTTTTTAAAAAGTTATTTTCAAATTATCAAAAATCATGCTATCTTCAAAGAGTGAGCAGCAGATCTTTATCCTAAAGAAAAACACCAAAAGCACATTTTAGGGAGTATCAAGAATCAAAAACATTTTATTTTCCCATAACTAAGGCTGCTATAACAAGAAAAGCACAACAACCAATTGTTTCTGAGAAAGCGTCGCCTTATGCATCCCAGACTGCTCTCAAATTCACAATCCTTTGCCTTCAGGGTGTGCTTTTAAAAGAAATACTTTCAAATACAGAAATATCTATTAAGTGATCTCACATCAATCCAATACACCATTTATTATTTAACTACAAATTGAAGCAATGTCCTCCAAAGACTATATTTTTTCAAAAAATGCTGCCCTTCCACAATCCCACAGAAAGCTGAAAGACAAAAAATGCCTCATCTAAGCTGGGAGGAGTCAGCATCTTAAGCACAAATGGGGTGCAACCCACATTCCTACCTGCACATAATAACAGTTTCCCAGTTTTTCACTGCAATGCACAATTGACTCCCTCTGTTCCCTGGCAGGAGGATGATCAAGCCAAGATCACAAGACAGAAAGGAGAAAGCAATAAATGTTTCCAAGAGAGAGGGGGTCAGTTAAGACAATTCCGACGAAACCAAGTTGAATTGTTGCTTCTAGACATTACATAATTCTTGAACCTAGAATTTTTTTCACAATTTAGTTCACTTTCTGCCCCAAATTGAATTTTTAGGCTATTCTGAATCTGAATTAGACGCCTGGGTATACCTCTAAAAGATCCCTTTCAGGCAACATTGACAAAGGACCCAGAAACAAAGGGGATTGTCCCCAAGGATCTTGTAAGACCTCAAGATACACACCACTTTTTGTTGAGTAAAATAATCTGAAACTTTTTAAAACATTGGATACGACATTTTTTTTCTACTGTAAAATTTGCTGTAGGATCTCATAAAGAAAAACAAAGCAGCAAGTTGGCCAAGACATATCAGGTTTTATACATTAACTTTGATGACCTTTTATGTACCTTACATAAAACACCTTACATGGTAACTACTGGGGATTCAGGCTTCGTTCCTTCAGATAATCAATACAGAATTAAAAGTCTCTTGAATTTGGATAGCTCTCTTCTTTTTATTCAAATAAAGAGGTAAAATAAATATACGTATGTGTATAAAATTGTGGGGTTTTTTTTTGCAATTTTTGTAATTGTGATTATTTTCAAACCAAAACTTTTATTTAGTTTTGATTAAAGAAAAAAAAACTAAGGTTGAACCGGAGTCACAATCTAAACTAATTGGTTTCAGATTTCTCTTGCTAATCTTAATTCACAAATGAAAAGACAACAGAAGCCTCTTTCCATTCTTTACCAGGTACTACAGATTACAGAAATCCCAGACAAAGAGAATGAGACCTGATAAAGCAGAGTGGGTGTGGGGTTTAGCAAAACCTGTTTGGGCAGATTCCTGTTTGGGGCCCTGTGTCTTCAGACACAGCTGTCTCTTTCTTCTGGGTATTTTTAGTAAAAGCTTTATAAGATGATTTAGCAAAATCCTTCTCGCATGTGTAGACTGTAACCAAGGAGATGTGTCTGTAGGCAAGGCACAACAACCCCAACAAACTGAGTTTGAGTCCTCAGAACCAACACAAAAAAGCCACACACAACAGAGCAAGCATTCGTAAACCCTGAGTGAGCCTCCAGAGAGATGGGAGGCAGGCAGACCTAGAAGCAGTATAATAAACCCATACATTAGCCAGTCTGGCGTATACAGCTCTGAGCAACAGAAAATCTAAGCCTAAAACAAGATGAAGGGCAAAGACTGACACCCAGCATTGTTCTCTGAGCTTCACAGGAGTTCACACTCACATGTACAAAATACAAACACATCACACACAATCACACAACATATGACCTGCATTAAGAAAGTAGATTGACATCGATGCCTCTGCTTCTTCCTCAAGTGTCATGATACAATATTTTAGCATGACATTCCTGAATCTCAATAGCAAAAGGCCCCTACAGTCCTCTAAAGATGTGCTTCCAGTAACCTAGAGCATCTCTAGGCTCCACCTCTTAAAGGTGGAACACTTACCAATATTGCTCTAGTGATGACCGTTTTTCTGGAAAGATATGCAAAACTGTACAGGAGAAAAATTTGGAAGTGACTAATCCAACTATGTTGTTTTATTATAATATAGTTACTAAGTCCTACAAAGATCCAGGACAGTGTTTCCTATCTCAAAATACTTGACAATTGCTGTACAATTCTTTTATATGGGGATAACATTCAAACTCTTGTTTTGTAAGCTGGGCTCTCTCGGGGGCTGTTGTTCACCCCATCACACATAAAATGCTCTCAGTTTGATCCAGGAGCGTGGGTGAGTCTGTTAATTATACAGAGCAGAGCATACACTTTTGTACAGCAGGTACATAGGGAACTAATTGTTAGAAAAGTAAACAAACACTACTTTTAGAGAATATTTCCAAGGTACCTATAGAAATGAAAAGAACAGCAGAAAGATAATAAAATGATCCATGAAGAAGTCTTTAAATCCCTTTATTCACTAGTAAGATTTCAGTGACTAAGTAATTGAATCTTTGTATCCCAAGTGAAAGCAGGGCAGGGTTTGATGTGGAAAAGGTGGGATGAGAACTGAACAAAGATATTATGCTTTCATCTTTGAAAAAGTAAGAAGGAACCAATATCCAAGAAATACCTCCCCGAAACTGGAACATTTTTCTTTTCCTGTTTATTTTCCCAAAAAGGTAGATTTACAAAGGTTCTTTTATTTATTCATTCAGGGTTGTTCATTGTATTGTGGTGTTCAGAGGACAGCCTGCAGAAGTCAGTGCTCTGTTTCTGCCGTCAGGCTTCTGGGAATCAAACTCTGGTGGTACAGCCAGACTTGGCCACTTTTACCAATGAAAAACCTTGCCCAGCCCAAAAGAGTAGCTTTCCTTATTTGTTTTACTCAGTATTACATTTTTAAAACATTCCACATCGCTATATAGTCAGTGGGCATTGCATTGTAACATCTTATTATGGAATGTACTGCAATTTATTCAACTACCCTACTGATAATAGACACTGATAAATGTTCCTCTAAACTTACTCTATAATAAGAACGTCATGCTATGTGCACAATTTTACAACTTGTTTTTTTCAATTAGTGCTGACATAAATATCATTATCTTTCTTTAAATAACCTTCCACTCTATAAATTTGCATGTCTGCAGAGCCTATTTCAACTGCACTTTAAAACTATTCCTTAATAGTATAGTTAGTTACTTCCAACATTTTATAAACTGAGGATTCAGTGTTGGGACCCATAAATGCCAGGTAATTATTCTACCAAAGAAACACATCCTCAGCCTTCTTTTTACATTTATTTTAACACAAAGTGTGTCGCTGAGCTATTCAGACAGGCTTTAAACTCACATATAGCCCAGGGTAGCCTTGAGGCCGTGTTTTTCTCACACCAGCCTCCCAAGTAACTGGAGTTGCAGGCTTGTACCACCTAGGCACAGTTTATAAGAAGGCTGTAATACAGCATTATGTGTGTCCATATTATCCTTTTCATCATCAATGTTTTATCATTACTTTATCGTACTCAAGATAAATTATTGACATCAAAAGATATAAACCTTTCTTTATTCATTTCTTTCTTATTATAATAAAATACCTGAACAAAAGCAACTTAAGGGCGATAGGGTTTATTCTGGTTTATTTCTAGAAGAATATAGTCCATCATGACAGATAAGGCATGGCAGCAAAAACAGAAGGAAACTGGTTGGTCAAATTGCACTAGAACTTAGCAGGACATTAGCATAAAATGGAGTCTAACTATAAAGCCTAAGTCAAGCTTCTAGTCACCTACCTTCTCCAGCAGGGTTCTACCTGTTAAAGTTTCCACAACTTCCCAAACTGTGTCACATTTGAGGGAAAATCTCAAACACTACTTCTTGGGGGAAATCCACATTCCCTTCACATTTCACCGACCCCTGGGACCCATAGTCTCGTGGTCTTCTCTTGATTTATACAAACTTCAAAAATACCCTTAATCTTTAACACTGCTAATAACTTTAAACATGTCCCCAAAGTCTCTTTGAGACTCAAGGCAATCCCTTAACTGTGACCAACATTTAAAATAAAAAATAAAATAAAAACTAATTATGGCCATCCAGAATCCCATAGAGTAAATATTCCCATTCCAGAAAAGAGAAATGGAGGCATATCAAGGAAAGATCATAGCAGAGCAAACACAAAACCCAACCTGGCAAGGAAAACATTAAGTCCTCCAGATCAATGTCCAGTCTCTGCGACTTGCAATGGAATCATGTCAGTTCCAAAAGGCTGAGGAATACTAGCACCTCCAAATCTACCACATATAACAGATATATACTTATCCTAGGCTGATTCCACCCTCATACCATCACCCTTCTTTGGCAGAAGGTGCCGTAGTTCTGGCACCTTCAGCATCTTGGCGTCTCCATTGCAACTTAAGCTTGGTCTTCACAGTTTTACAAAATGTTCTCACCTAGTTCAGTGGTGAAGGGAAAATTGCTAATACATTGATTACTGTAACAGTGACTAGTGATTAGTGCAATAGGAGGAATAAGTAACCTTGAGGTTGATATGATGAGGTATGAGAAGTCCTCAGGAGTTAATTTCCCATGTACTTGTATGTAAGCTTTCTTCTGTAACTTGCTTTTGTCATGGTATTTTACCATAACAGAATAATAACCAATACGGTAACATTTCAGAGTAAATCTCACTTCAGTCAGTAAATTTAGATGCAATTATATGTAACAGTTAATCACTAGTATCATCTCAACGTGATTTATAATCACCATGGAAAAACATCTCTATGTCCAGAGGTTTGACTGAGGTAGGAAGAACTACCTTGAGTACACGTTATCCCATGGACCTGCATGACATACTGAATTCAAAAGGAAAAGAGAAACTAACCACTGGCACTTATTGTCTCTGCTTCTTGCCTGTTGATGAAGTCAACTAGTAGCCTCAGCTGCCTGCCTTCACGTTTTCCTGCCATAGTAAACTCTTAAACTATAAGTCAAAATATATCCTTCATTCTTTAAATTGCTTTGTTTAGCTGCAGTGGTGAGAAAAGTAACTAATATTAGCATGTTACTAATGTCCACAAATATTAAAAGTAAAATTAAAATAAGTACATAATGCCAGAATCACAGGTGGTCAGTGGCTCTGTGTATATATTTATGTATGTATGTATGCATGCGTGTGAGTAGTTTGTCTTGCTTGGTTTTTGAGACAGAATTTCTCTGTGTATCCCTGACTGTCCTGGAACTATCTCTGTTGACTAGGTTGGCCTCCAAATCAGAGATCTGCCTGCCTCTGCATCCCAAGTGCTGGAATTAAAGTTGTGTGCCATCGGCCCAGCAAGGATTTATGTATCTTTAAATTATGCAAAAAATATGGTTTGGAGAAACAATATATAACTAAGAACTCTCAAGGAATGTTTATGTAATTATTAATTTTCAAAAATTACTTTCATGGTTAAAGTTAAATGAAATTTCAGTGATAATTTTAATAAAAAGTGAGAAGGGAAACAGTTCCTAAGAAAAATAATTATAAAATACATCAGCATTTTATAGCCTGTTAGTCCTGCAAAGCATAAACATACTGAATTGCAAGGTCCAAATGAACAACAACATCAGGAACAAAATGAACCCACCAAAATCCACATAGAACCTATTTTTCTAGAATCTTCATTGGTTTCCAATTTGCAATGTAATTCTGAAAAAAAAGAAAATATAAACCTGAGTAAAATAGTTAATTATATACTCATATATGGTAGTAATTTAATTTTATCATTTCTATTCTTAGTGTCTACTCTCATTTTGCCTTATTTCTAGAGGTAAACAATTACAAAGACACAAAACAGAATTCTAAAGTCACATGGGCTCCAAGATTCAAATATTAACATATTTCTAAGACATGTGTGCTATTTAAACTACACAAATAATTGGATAGCTTCTGTCTTTCTTTCTCATTACTTATCATTGCAGCATTGTGTGAGAAATTGTAAATCTTTGTTTTATATTCTCAAGGGTATTTTTGTTTTGTCTTATTTGTTTTGAATATTCAAGTTAGTTACCACTACAACAGCAAGTCTGTATTTCTACTTCATATTCTGTTCAGTTCTTCGTATATTAATCAACTTCCTGTAAGACATTAAATGACTTAATTTTCAGAATGGTACATTAAGTCTGAAGTATTCATTGGTGAAATTTGTAAATGAACATCTGTGAATAGATTAAAATATCTACTGTGAAAGCAAAACCTCTTCCTACCCGAAGCACTGAAGTTGACTCTGATTATTACTGAAAACTGTTTCCTAAAATATTTAATTTTTGGAAAGAATAGCAAGATTGCATTTTAAGTGATTCAACAATTTGAGTCAAACACTTTACAGAGTAAACTGATTCTTAATAAAAGTATGGTTAAAAATATAGAAGGTTTGTTAGCATATGATGAACTAAGACCCCAGCACCTTTCCCCCCCCCTCTCACATCTCATGTTTCAAGAGCTGCAAAGGACAAGGGGAGAGAAAGTGAGAGGGAAACTAGGACACTGTCTCGACTTTGGTGCATTTCATCCTTCCTTGGTGTCCTCTGCATCCCCCTTCATCTGCCTTCCCTTTTTCATGTACTTTTCAGAAAAGTGACAAGGTAGAGTCTTAAGGCAGGGCCCTAGGAAAATTAATATGATCCTGAAATGCGGTGCAATGAAAGCAGGGTGGCACCGCTCCTTGACTTATGTAAAGTTTATTCCACCTGCCTTGCTCTTCTATGACCCTAGGAGTGCGTGAATTTCTTAATAATGTGCAAATTAAATGGACTTTCTCAAAGACTCAATAAGACCGTAGTCAAGGAAAAATGAAACTGAAATTTTCCACAATGTAACACACTACAGTATGCATATAGAAAAAAATATTCTGCAGAAATCAAAATACTTAGTGAGATCATCCAAACAAACATATTTCGTCTGGATAAAGATCCTAGAGCAATATGAAAATTAACTGTAGCCCCTTTGCCTCCTTAAGTTCATTAATTCGAAAGAAAGATCTTCAGTTTCTGCAGAGCTGGGCATCACAATCATTATATTTGGGAGAAATATACCAACAAAAATATCTCATTATTGTTTCAAGTACCGGTGTAAATTAATTATGCCTATTTGGATTGTGGTAATAAAATAAGAATTTTAGCTTTAAACAAATTGAACAGAAATACTTAGATGCTGGAAGCCCTGGAGATGTTGGATAAGTTGATATCATAGCCACAGGAGATTATTAGCCACAAATAAAATAAAATAGTTTACCCAGAGATATAGGTGGGTATCAAAAGATGGGTAGAGGTTTGTGGCTATAATTTGGTTGCAAAGAGTTTTCTCAATATGAATGAGGCCTTGGTTTCAATTTCTTGAAATGTAAAAAAAAATATGATAAAATTAGTATTGAGTATTCTGTGACAATACCAGGAAATAACTAACAGAGGAGAGTCTAGACATCGCTAAGATTTTTGGTGGTAGCCACATTTACAGTGGGTCTTTCCATTTCTATTAACTTAATCCAGAATCTCTCTCTCTCGGGTATGTGCTATGGTGGTTTAAATAATGATGCCCCTCCCCCCAGACTTGTATGCTTGAATAATAGGAGTCCACTATCACACCCAGTTTTTAATGTGTCTCGGAGGTCTGAATTCGGGTCCTTTTGCTTGCAAGACAAGCACTTTATTGACTTACTTTTCCCTCTAGTTCTTCTTCAATTAATTCTTGCAAATGGATATCTAATTGTTCTATAGTCATTTATTGAAAAGATAAACTCTTATCTATTGAATTGCCTTTAGAGCTTTGTCAAAAAGTGGTTGATCATCTGGGTTTGTAACTGTTCCTGTATCTTTCCCACTTATTAAAGAATCTTTGGAGTCTAAAATCTTTTTCATGACAATTTTTTTTTCAGTTCCAATTTTGTGAATGAGAGAGAGTCTATGAATGCCGGAGGAGGCAGGAGATATGTTTAAGAATGTCAGAAACTGAAATAGACCCTTTGCTCCTTTTGTTCACTGGTGTCACATTATCAGATACACATAGCTCTATAAACAAGTGTTCACAGATTTACTGCTACAAAAATTCTATTGAATGGTGGGAATATTAAATGAACACAGGAAATGAGATAGTATGTGATGGCAAGAGTCTAATCATGTACTGGGTACTCTAAACAAATTGTTATTTATTTATTATTCATTATTTTTATTTATAAGATACTTAAATCATTCATTATTTGAGAAAAATTAAAAAGGAAATAGTATGTATCAAACTATGTAGATTCAGTTAACTTTGGATACTTCCCAAAGAATATTAGGAGTTTTATTCTTGTATGAAATAGCAACAACTTTTAAATAACAGCTAATTTAAATCAACCAACCATATTAAGACAGAAAATGGTCCAATAAATGCAGAAGTACAAAATTTTATTCTGCATTGAAAGTATCGGTCAATATACCACTTAGGGAGTTAGTGAGTGGCAACATTTTTCATGTTTCTTCTCATAAAAAAGCTTCCCCCCCCCAATGCATCAATGACGTCACATGGCTGTGTTGAAAACTATGAGCATGACAGAAAACTTTTCCCAAATCCCTACAAGAATATTCCAACTTGTCACTACCTTTAACATCTACTGACAACTCCGAAGAGTTTCTGTTCTGCCCTTTCTATTAACATACATCTGTAAGACCTGGTCTAAAAATACCTGCCATTTAAGCAAAAGGTTTTGATTTGGGCAGCAATAGTACGTTGGCCATTTTTTTTTAAGATTCACTTTTTTCCTAGGTCAGGTTCAGTTAGCAGACTAAGCACGAGATAAGGGTGCAGTTCTTGGCACAACTGACAAAACACCTTGGGTGTTTTGGAATATTGACGCTATGATTCTTAGTTTTACACTACCATTTCATGAGTATTGTTTTTATGGTGCTGATAAAAGAAAGTTTTTCCTTGTATAAAACATGTAATGAAAATTTAAATTTAGATACAAAATCTCTTAATACATCTATTGAAGCTGGACAGTTTAATTTGGATGGAAATCTAAGACAAGAGTTTTCTTTAACAAGACATGTGGACTTGTTGAACCGACTTGAACTTTGGCTAATTTTATTAGCCACTATGATTCAGAATTCTTGAAGAAGACCCAACAACTATGTGAAGTCAGGTACTTTGTATGGCTGTGAAAATTATCTGAGAAATCCACCTAAAAGAAGAAAATTTGATTTGAGTTCATGGTTTCAGAGGTATCAACTTGTGGTCATTTGCCTTCAAAGTTTCTGTGTTATAATGTATAAAAAAATTCCATGTTTTTATAAACATAATTATAAAACCTAAAATTACAAAATTTCTGAATAGAAAAAGAGGGGAAAAGGTTTTTTTAAGGTAGAAAAAAACACTTTAAATACAATACCAAAATCCCAATCAATAAAACAATGATAAAGTAGACTTCATCTTCAATTTAGAACTCCAATTCTTCAGAAGATAAATATCAAAGAAAGGAAAAAGAAGCTATCAAAAAGGATAAATAATTGTAAAACACAATCTAACCAAGGACTTGTGTACTAAATATACTTTAAAATGCACAAATACACTAACAAGAAAGTAAACAATTCAATACAAAGTAAATGGGCAAAGTATTTGATAGAACTGTCACCAAAATAAAAAAATTGTATGGCTGCAGTATAAGCCCTTGAAGAGATGCCAATGAAATTAATCTTTAGATATATTCAAATAAAATCACTAAGAAGTCTCACAACAAACATTGTTAAATGGCCTTGTTTAGCTTTTCAGAGACGATGCTAGCGTTCTAGAGAGCTATTAGGCAATATCAAGTTGAACACAGTCTTACAACTCAAGATTTCCACTCAGGAGTCAGGCGTGGTGTCACAAAGCATTCCAACACTAGGGAGCTTGGAGCAAGGTTCAGGAATAAGTTAGGCACCATAGCAGAGTCAAGTACCTCCTGGGCCACCCAGTGAGCCCCTTTCTCAAAAAACAACAAAACAAAATCCCATACCTATTTCATTCAGGAGAAATGAAAACTGACTTAGGTTTTCATAATACCTGTTTTTGAATACTTACTAGATTAACCAATAGTCTCCCAAATCTTAAAATATCCATGTCCTTTAACGGCTTAACAATTTTTGGTGTGCTTACAGAATGAACTACAATTCACTGATGAAACTAATAAAGCACAGATAGAAAAACTACAATTAATCTCAAAATAGTTCTTTTAAGAAACAGGTAATACGATCATATGCAAAAGCCAAAGCTTAGAATCGTGTTCTGCATGGTTCCTTTTCATACATTCTAAAACCCGAAAAACTATAAAAAATAATTAGTGGCTTCCAGAATCTGAGGAGGTAATAAGAAATTGCTCACTGAAAAATGACAAGCTTGGGGTAATAGATCAATTTTGGTAGTGACTAAATCTCCCTAGAGCTATATGCAAAAAAAAAGGTTGAGATTTGCTCTAAGTTTTTTGTATCTGATAAGCCTAGCTTTAAATACTGAGAATGTCCAACAGTGAGAGTGTCCTGTTTTCCATGAAGTTTTCTTCCTCAATGATACTCACCTTATCTTGTTCACCTTCAACAGATGGTTCTCCCCACTCTTCTGCTAACATCTGAAATGCCTAATCTAATCAATGCATTATCTTCTATTGCTATTACTGGTGTTCAATTTACTCCTTCAACATCACCGCCTGTGACTGAATGAAGCTTACCTATCTGTTACATTGTGTGCGTGTGTGTGTGTGTGTGTGTGTGTAAACCAGGGTGTGTGTATAAACCAGGGTGTGTGTGTGTATCAATGATTTCTTCCCAGTAGTTTTTCACCTTTGTTTTGTTTCTCACTGAACTAAGGCTCACCAATTTGGCTATACTGGCCACCCAGTGAGCTCCAGGAATCCCGTTTCTACCTCCCTAGTTCGTAATTAAAGAAGCTTACCTCTGTGTTCAGCTTTGTACATGGGTATATAGGAGTCCAAACTTAGGTCTTCATGCTTCCATGGCGATCTCTTGATCAACTGAGCCATCATGCCAGCCCCTGGGATGTGAGATTTTCAACTTATTTATGTATCAATTTAGATGACATTTATCACCAAGGCCAGCTGGCCTGCGTCTGAAAAAGCCTGGGTTAAAACCGGTCTCGCTGAACATAGTGGACAATGAGGACTACTGAGGCCCCAAGAACAATGGCAATGGGTTTTTGATCCTACTGCACCTATTGGTTTTGTGGGAGCCTAGGCAGTTTGGATGCTCACCTTACTAGACCTGGATAGAGGTGGGTGGTCCTTGGACTTCCCAGAGGGCAGGGAACCCTGATTGCTCTTTGGGCTGACGAGGGAGGAGGACTTGATTGGGGGAGGGGGAGGGAAAGGGGAGGCGGCGGTGGGGAAGAGACAGAAATCTTTAATTAATTAATAAAGAAATAAATTAATTAAAAAAGAAGAAGAACTCGAGGTTTAGTGACAGCTCCAAGCCAAATAAATGTAACTGTGGAATACACATCAGCAAAGAAACAACATAGCCAAAAAAAAAAAAAAAAAATCCCAGGGTGTGGATGAGTAGGTGTTTTAAGTATATACAGCAGATAAGTTGGGAGGAAGATGCAAGAAGATTTCTGGCCTGTGTTTAAGGACCTCAATAAAGGCTTGATAGGAAGTTAACATTAGTTATAGATTATCTTTACTCAAAACTGAAAGCAGGTTGGTTTTTTTGGATCCTGCTTTATGGACCTAGCAGGCACAACAAAGAGATTGTGTAGCATCCATCTTTGTTTGTTATGAACTGAGGGTTTGACCTAAGAACGGGCGTGCTTGCTTTCGCTATTGTCTTTTCCTTTGATATGTGTGTATATGTCTGTGCATGCCAAGACAGCACAGAGGAGAAAACTGGCCCACAGAATGACACCTGAATCTCTCTATTCATCTGGCAAGTACTGTTTTCTCTAGCTGACAAAAGAGTTAAGAACAAACACTAAGTGAAGCATGATCCCCCACGATGAGATGCTTGAGGAACTTAAAGAACTTCTCTGAAGCTTAACAGATCACTTCAGTAGAGAAATGAGAAGCTGCTTTCCTGTGAGGTTCACTGCTTACCAAAAGGACCAAAGCGAACAACGTTCATGAACTCATCTAACTGAAGACAAGGTGAATTGACACTCCATAATAAATTTGTTATCTGTTTCCTCGTTTATTTATCATTACTAAATGTTCATGTATAAGAGATTTTTATCATATTTTATTTCTCTTAATCACTTTTTTTTTCTTTTGTCCAAGATTGGAAAACGTTTCTGTTTGGGGGTTTGCAATTTCTCATTCATTTTCTGTCAATTTACTCTCATAACTTTTGCACTCAAAATTACAAAAACTATAGATTATTCATTACAGCCAAATCATTGTTTGAAACAAATTGTTCGACCGAGAAGATTGCTGAATTTTAATCAAATTACATTTGGTCAAGTTAGAATCAGGGAAATTGTCCTGCACAAATGGTCTATGGGCAAATCGATAAACAATAATGACTGAACACCTCATTGTCAGCCATGGTGAAGCTCTATGGTCTCCAGTGGCGACATAGTTACTTAGCATTGCAGCAGGTGACACTGGCTGGACAGGGGTGATGACAGCCACTGACGCAGAGCAAGCAAATCTAAGCTGGGGTTCAGAATGAGCTTGATCCAGATCTACTTCCTAGAGAGGACCCAAGGACTTGCAGGAATGTCTGAGGGAGATTATATTAAAGATACTGTAATGAATAATCTTGATATTTCAACTTGATCTCGTTTCCTCGTTTTAGGGCCAACCAAAATATTTATGAAGCATGTTTCTGGCTATGCCTCTGAGACTGCTTGCTGAGTTGATTGACACTTGAGTCAGCAAGCTCAGTGGAGAAGATGACCCTAAATGTGAGTGGCACCATCCATGTTTCTGTGTGTTGGGTGCAGCAAAAAGTGGAAGAAAATACATGCTCCCACGTGTGCCAGGGCTGGATTCTTCCTAAACAGGTGCATTTTTGCTGCTACTGCTACTGTCACCGAGGACATCATTAGCCCTTGAACATAGATTTGCACCAGGGACTCTCCTGGGAACTTTCGGGTCTCCAACCTTAGACCAGTTCTTTTTCGCTTATCTCTCTGACTCTTGAGTTCTCCAGCTTCCTGGACCAAGCTGAAACTGGCTTCCCTGGCTGTCCAATTTGCAGATAGCCATCGTGGGACTCTCCAACCTCTGAACATTTTGTACACCATCTTCTAAAATCTCTGGTACAAAAATATAATACTCTTTAAATAAATTCTCTATTATATGGTGAATATCCTGGGCAAGGCTAATTTTCAAAATGTATGGGTCAGTAAAAAACAAAGACACAATCAGCATTTATTTAAAAAAATAAAAATGTCATTAAAAGCATTGCAGTGTACAGTTCTTTATGCTTCTTCCATAGTCTTTTAATCTCCCATGATTTTTACTTGTAGCTTAATGATATTCTAAGTGAATAAAATTGAATTTACATTATTAACATGGATTTTACAATTTTTCCTTATATACTAGAAGGATAGTTTCCAATGCCAATATAAAATTATAGCTCAGTCACTGAAACTACACAACTTGCATTTTAAGTGATTTTGAGAAGTACTTTTATCATGGGAACTCTGACTTTATCAATGTATTAACCCATTAATGATCATATGTGCTGAGTTGCTGAGAGATTATGGAATCTTAGGAAGTAGTACCAAATTAAAGAATATACTATTTACTATTCTATTACAATAATAAAATACCTTAAGAAAGGCAAGTTAAGGGGAAAACAGTTTATTCTGACTCACTCTTCCAGATGATTCCAGTCCATAGTTGTGGGGGAAGTCATGGTAATGAGAACGTGAAAAGGCTGGTCAGGAGATAGAGAATATTTGCTTTCTCTTCATTAGTTGCTTCAAGTCCCCACCCATATCATGATGTCACTCACACTGGGCATGTCTTCCCACTGCAGCTAACTTCATACAGATAATCCCTCATAAGTATACCCAGATGCTTATTATTTTCTAGGTGGTGTTAGACCCCATAAAATTAGCAAAATGAACTATTGCAAAGAGAGGGAGTCCTTTTCCTCAACCCCTTCCTCTTTCTCTGTTACCCAGTGTGGTAGTTGTCAGGGACCAGCCTTGACAAAAATACCACTTTGGTTCTCTTAAACTTGGGCATATTATTTTAGATCTAAATATCAACCAAGTGCTATAACCCAGGATTCCTGTTTGAATACTTTATTAGCTTAAATAGCCTATGATCTCTAGTTTTACTAAGCCTAATAACAATGAGTCTAATTTGGAAATCACCAGTGTGAGATAGTCAGCCAGGCTCTTTAGTACAGAAAATGAAACAGATACAAGCTGAAGAACAGAAATATATGTTGGATCTGCATGGGATAAAAGAAAATTCCCCAAATCTCTGGTGAAAAACGTAGCTTGGTATCTATCCATGTGATGCAGACCAGGGGTTCGCGAAAGAAACCCATCATAGGAGACTTAACTTCTTTACTCTAGAAAAGGTGGACCACAGAGGTATTAGCTATTGCACCAAGCAAGGGACTCACACCACAGAAGAAATATTAAGAGAATTTGCCTGTCATTTATTTCTTCCAAGTGCTAAAGGAGAAACAGACATTGCATGGAGTTCATACAAAAGCAAGGCCTGGTTGTGCTGCGACATTTCACGGACTGAGCCTTCTACATACAGTCTAGAGTCATCATAGTTCTCCATACTGTACCCTCAGCTAATTGAGAGGTTCTCTAATTTTGTCTTTGGTGGTCCCTGTACTTTACATTGTTACCTGAGCAGATCCAAGATGGTCCTGCTCCTCAATTTTCCAGGATCACAGTCAAGAGGAAAAGATTAGAGCAAGCGAGCCCGTCATTTCCCTCATCACTCAGAGAGAAACTAGCTTCTCTCTTGCCTGCGGAGGCAAATGTCTGAGGACTTTCTCACTGCAATTGCTGCCTGCCCTGGGCTGTGTGAGTTCAAGTACCCGAAATGTGGGACTTCATAATAGTTGACCCAAACATGGTTTTGTACACTTTAAATTAAGAAATAGGAGCCAGGCAACAATTTCTGAATTGCTAATGGTGATTATTAGACATAGCTATTAAAATGAGAGAGAAGACTGAGATAGGATGCTATGTCCATAATTCCTACTTCTGTTATCATTTTTGTAGCCATCACTCTTGGATTTATGGGTGGGATCTTGTTGCCCATCTGAGAAAACAGCGGACTTGTGATGGGATGCAAGAACCATCCCACATATTATAGTTAATTCTTCCTATGAGATTGTTCAGGTAAACCCTCTTGCATTTTAGATTTGCCCCAATGCAACCAAAATGCATGTGAGAAGGCTAGGTGCTGATCAATTCCCATTCTCTGGAGACAGGAGAAGAAACTGTAATATAAGCTTTATTAATCTTATACCAAAGTTTTCCTGCAGTGCACAGATTTTCCACTACTTGCATTCATGTATATATAAGGTGTAGCATGTTTGAGTTTGGATTTATTTCATAACACAAAAGAGATGTTTGTAAAAGATATCAGAAAAGAGATGGAAATGAAAACAATTGTAACTAAATTAATCACAAGTCTCAGGAACAAATATTCTCATTTTTCCCCTCAGTCATGTTTAATTGTTTGGGTTTGATTTGCAAAACAGGATTTTCTCTGCTTCAAATGGAGTTATTTTCCATATTCTTCTCATTTGACATGATCTGGGGAAAAAGCACAGATATCCCTTAAGAGAGAAAGACAATTCACGTCATGAAAATGGGCTGCATAAAACTGTAATAAATACATGTTCAAGGGCATAAATATGTAGTAACACATTGCAGCTAAAAATCAAATATGTGGTAGAATTTCCCTAGGGTAGAAGCAGGCTGCATCAAAAGCAATTTACCCTCTCCCTAAAGGCCCCAAATGCCCTACATTCTCAATTCTCACATCCTGCCTTCTGGACCTCTTTGACATTAAGAATCAGTAATATTTTCATGTGTTCTTGTTTCCAGATCAGAGTGTCATATCTAGGCAGGTAGGGCACAAATTCATATCTCTTAGAGTAACAGCTATTGCCTCGCTTTCTCTAAATGCCCAAGATGGTAATTTACATCTTTCTTCCCTGGATGAACAGAATGGATTTTCATCTCCCACTACAAATGAAGTTTTATCCTTCTGTCTGTAGTGACAATTTGAGTAAAGCCAAGGCCGCTTTGCTTACACAAATCTTGCCAGTACCTTTCACAATACAACCCATTTCACAAAAGAATTCTTTCGTTGGAATTCCGGTTACAAGCTCCACAATCTTCCCATAGGGTATCAACTTTTAAGGAACTGCAATTGGGGTGGGGGGGTTGAAGGGGAGGAGAGAGGCAGGGAGGGGAGCAGAGAAAAATATAGAGCTCAATAAAAATCAATAATTAGATAGATGATAGATAGATAGATAGATAGATAGATAGATAGATAGATAGATAGATAGACAAAACGGCAGTTTAGCTTGGGACTGGTGTGAGGACAGAGAAGCACTAGTTGTACAATATTTAGATCAAAAAAAAAAAAAAACGGCAGGACTTCCACTCGAACCCATTAGGATCTTGGGAGTCCACTATTTTAGCTGGCCAGCCTTCTTTCCTTTGATACTGTGACTTCTGAGACTCCAGCCAAGTGATGTGCACTTTTGCCCTTCTCATCCAGCTCCACGGTACCAGTCAATCTCTGCTTCACAAGCCCTACCTCTCTCACCGAACTCAGAACTGCTCCAAAGATAGGTAATTTACACAAGATCTCTTTACACAGCGCCATACAGCCAACATCAGAGTTTTGCTGTTACCATTATCTGATAGATCTGCTGGTTTACTATCGTTGTTTTTTTCTTCTTTAAAGCCTTTTCTTGTTTCACCCTATTACATTCTAATTTTGAAAAAATGGTCTAGGATTGGGGAGGGGACTGAGTGGGTAGTAACACACTGGTTATGTAAATAAAGAGATCCAAGGTTGATCCCCAGAACCTATGTAGGTTGACACATCAGTCATCCTGGAGACTGGGGAATAGACACAACTTCCTAGAAACTTGTGGTCAGCTAATCTAGTCAGTCAGTGAGTTTCAGATGCAATGAGTTACTGTCTCGACAATACAGTGGAGGGGATTATTTTAAAAAAAAAAAAAACACCTCCGGCATCTATATGTGCAAAGGTGAATATACTTGAAAACACACACACACACACACACACAAAGAGAGAGAGAGAGAGAGAGAGAGAGAGAGAGAGAGAGAGAGAGAGAGAGACGAAATAAGAGCTAATTTTTATTTTCTTCAAATTGCCAGAGTATCTTAGTTAGTGTCAGCTGTCATTGTGACACAATGTAGAGTCGTCTGGGAAGGCAGACTTAACTCAGATATTTTCCAGATAAAACCAACTTGTAGAATTTATCTCTGGGGAACTGACTTGATTGTTAATTGATGTAGGGTAGCCAATCTTAATGTGGACAGCACATTCCGTGGGCTCATGTTCCTAGGCTCTATATGAAAATAGAAATCTGACTAAGGAGGAGTTTGAGCGAGCCAGGGCATGAGCCATCAAGCAATATTCTTCATGCTCTCTGCCTCAGTTTCCCTCATGTGTTCCTCCTCTAGGTTTCATTTATGATGATCTGTACAACTGTAGACAGCTTTAAGAGGTAGAATCAAACTGTAGGTGTCTTGGTCATGGGGGAGTTTTACTTAAAGGGGATTATGGGCTCCAGCTCCTCCTTTTTCTTCTCACTTCTGGCCACTAGTTGAATTGGCTTCTTTGGCCTGCACTCCCTTCATGAGGCTTTGCCTTGCTATAGACCCGGAAGCATCAGTGCTAAATTGAAACCTCCAGAACTCTGAGTCCAAATAAGCCTTTCCTCTTCTTTAGCTTATTGTCTCCAGTATTATGTTATAGTAACAGAAAGCTAGCTAAAGTCTTTAGATTCATTTAGTCCTTAGACAGACTGGCCAACAAACATCTCCATCATGGATGATAATCTAATGTAGAAGTCTACCAATGAAAATTTTAACTTCATGCTAAAATACCCTCAAAGTTATCGTCAGAACGACGTCTGATGAAATATCTAGGCACTCCATGGCCTAAGCAAGTGGCCATATTACATTAATCATCATGGAATCTTACCTGATTCTTATCAGGTTTGAGAAAGGAAAAATAAGCTCTGTTCGTGATGTTCAGCTTTTCTTACAAGCATTTTAAGGCAAGTGGGTTCTGGGATCACCATTAAGACAGCCTTGTACTGCTGGAAGCCACACTCAGAGTTGATAATATTTGAGTACAGAAGTTTGGATGGGGTTATCATATACAGAAAATTATGTCCCTATCTTTATAGACTTTCTATTTCCAAAATAATCCATCTGCAATTTACTTTTGTGAATTTAGAATGTAATCTTATGGCAGAAGGACAGAGAGAAAGTTTCATTTTACATAGTTCCAATATGTATAACATTTTATTACCATGGTTTAGCTAAATAACACCAGTCTTCTAATACCACTATTCAAATTTCAATTTCCATAGTATATTACCCATAATTGCATAAGCCAAATGCTTTATTGCTAGATTTTTCTATCCTATGTCACTGTTAAATAACTGATGGCTAGGACAGTAAGCAATTATCCCACCTGTTTCCAGGTGCTTCTGGGTCGTTGAAGTTCTGACAGTAAGCCACTTCGCAGACAGCAAAGTGCAAGGGTCTCAGGTTGACTTTAATGGTCTCCTACTTTGCTTTCAAATGTATGCAATGACCCACAAGTTTGATAGGTAGTCCTGCTCGCGAAGTGATGCTCACTGTGACATGCCTTATTCAACATTCTCCCAAACTTCTTCCAGTGATGCCAGATCTGGTCAAGAGCACGTTTTCCCACAGATGCTATTTCCAAAGACCCAATACCAGTCCTCCTTGAACCTCAACCCACCTGTACCCTGCTGGACATCAGTCTTCAGAGCATCTGAATCTTAGCTTTTATGTCTCTCTAAACATTTCGTCTTCAAATGCTCTTTACCCCCACTTTCACCAACCCTCTTCTCCTGATCCCCCTGCAGCAATAACTGCCCAGCACACCTACTTTTCTGCGTTTCTGGAGCCCTTTTACCTACTCACCAACACTCCCCCTGATAGTAATCAGTAATCTCCCAGAGCCAAAGTGTTTACATTTTACAAGGAATAAGGAAAAACTCACAACCATAAGTGAGGTGGCCTGAGATGAGAGCTAATACATAGTTAAATACACATTGAAACACATAAAGGAAGAAATCCTTGTTCTGACAGGTAATGTGGTGAGGGCAAGTGTGTTATTGTTCTAGATCATAGTACACTCTTTTCAGGTGATGCTATTGTTCTAGATTGCAGTATACTCCTTTCAGGTGATGTTTATTGTTCTAGATTGTAGTATACTCTGGTGATGTTTATTGTTCTAGATTGTAGTATACTCTGGTGATGTTTATTGTTCTAGATTGTAGTATACTCCTTTCAAGCAATTTAAGCATTTCATTTAGGGTAGTCTTTCTACTTAAGGAAAAAAAATACATGATTCATTTGTCCTGCTGGTGATAAATGTTGCAATTTTGATACCAATCTTCCTCAGTGTATCACCTTCCCCCACTCTTTCTCCTAGGATACATTCTTCCATCCTCATAGAGTTCTCTTTCCAGAAAATATAAAATACCACCCTCCTGGGGAGATGTTACCTATAAAATTAACAACCCTCTTAAGTAGAACACACAATTTTTCATCTGCTCAATCCAGTCTTTATTTTTTTAATTTGTTTATTTGTTTTTTGAAACAGGGTTTCTCTGTGAAACAGCACTGGTTGTCCTGGAACTAGCTCTGTAGACCAGTCTGGCCTCAAACTCAGAGATCCACCTGCTTCTGCCTCCCGAGTCCTGGGATTAAAGGTGTGTGCTACCACTGCCTGGCTCATTCCAGTCTTTTTTTTTTTTGAGCATCCTTTACACATCACTGTCAATCATCCCCAGCAGATTCTATGCTAACCACCACATGGGAATGAATGCCGTGCTGCTTGTTGGGGCCTATTCCCTAGTCTAGAGTGTCCTGCTCACCGTTCCCCATAAACCAAGTTCCTACAACCTTTTGTTACCAAGGACACCATGTTTTCTCTGTGCTTTCCTTTTGAACCATAACATGCCCTAGAAATTAATTGATAACTAAACTGCATTGCATGCTACCATACACATGTCTGTGTTATACAGATTATATACTATTAAAGCTCTGTTACAGTATGTTTTAAGCTACATTTTCTTTTTCCATTTTGACACCTCTGAAGTCAGGATATGTCTTACAGTAGCAAAATGTTATTTTCCATAATTTATTTCTTAATGTCACATTAACATAATGGCACATCACACAATTAATGCCATCTTAGACTAGATGAAATAATACAATTCCTTATCATGTGTCTGATTTTCCTACTAGACAGTGAATCTTGTATTGCTCTTATTTGCGGATAATTTGTGTATTATTGAATGTATACAGATTACATTAAACTGTCAATTGAGTGCCTGATAGATGCACTAAAGCAGGAAGAGCAGAAAAATATTGAAATGTAATATAATTTTCATTGGCAAAGTCTCAAAAAGCCACTTTAATTTGTAAATCGTGTCAGTTTCCTGTTTGTACTATTGTACCATATTTATAAATGATGCTACTACAAAGAAAATATTATTAACAATACATGGGATTTCTTTGTGCTGTGTTTTGCAATTTTATGTGAGTTCAGTTCAAGATATCTCTTATGTCTCTCTCTCTCTCTCTCTCTCTCTCTCTCTCTCTCTCTGTATGTGTACAGAGAGAGGGAGAGAAAGAGAGACACAGAGAGAGAGATCTTTGTGTGTGCAGGTACACTCACCTGTTTATATGCGTGAGGACCAAGTTTGGTATTGGGAATCTTTCTCTGTTGCCTTCACTCTGTTTTTAAAAACAGGATCTCCCACTGAACCTGACGCTCATTGTTTTGTCTTACCTACCCTCTCAGCAAGCTCCCCTGCTATCTATGCTTGTACAAAGGGACTTTATCCACTAAGGCTTCCATAGCCCCAAATCATCTTAAAATACAAATCCTTAAATATATAAAACTATAAAAGAATAACATCTATCCTAAAGCTTTATGCTAGCAACTTTGAAGGACACTATAGCCTTGACACCATTGTAGCCTGGAATCAGAATACCATATAAATGTTGCACATCTATTTATAAAAATTTTACTTGTTACTGGCATTCTCTTGACAGACAAAAGTTCCCTTGTTCATGTACTGAACTTACAGATGGCACAGGATGCCTCTTCAAATCCCCTAGTATATTCACTGTAACTCTGAATGCCTAAAACAAAAGGTAACAATATAATTTTAATAAATAAAAAACTGACCTCGTTACAGTGATCCTGATCTTTGCAGCACTTAATTGAAAGCTCATTGAATGGTAAAGCTTCACCTGTTAGTAGGTTCATCGCAGGAAGATGTTTACTTTTTATTTCTATGACTTGTCTTCTCTTCCTCCAACATGTGCCTATATATGCTAGACTGCTAAAGAAGCAAGAGGTAACAAGTGGGTATAGTCTTCTCTTGCCTGGAAGCAGGCAACAGATGTGTTGGGGACCAAAATTTTAACAGCCAGTATTAGTGGAGTTCACTAACAGGCAAAGGCAAATCTTGGAACGTACGTATCAAACTAGTATGTCTTCTGGATTACACTACATCTCATTTTAAAAATTGTTGTTGACCTAATTAGGTGTTTAGATTGATACAGGATTGACAATAATTTGTGAAATGACTCTCCATTAAAAATTTATGCTAGGTATCCCAATCTAGGCTCAAACTCCTGATCACAAATTCTGCAATTACAGCTATGCACAGCCATGCCAAGATCATGGGTACTTCCATGTGCTTTTCAGGAACGAGAGCCTCCTGGTTGCTCTCTTTGCTGAATGTCAGCTGCTGCTGTGTACCTCCAGACAGCGCCATTCCTCTGATGTGATGCTCCGCATCCTCAGCTAAGTCACCAGCAGCCCCACTTAGCAGAATCATTCTCAATTCCCTGAATAATCTTCTCAAAGACTCACCTGTCACATGACTATGGAAAGGGGACAGAGGCATATCCTTGTCTCTGACTACAGCACAGGAGAAATAGAAGAAATGCTACACACTAAGCAAGCCATGTTTATTAGCATCTCTACTGTCCTTCCTAAACACTTTCATGTTGCTGAAGTGTGTGGCCTGCCAGATCCTTGAAAGTCTGACACTCACTTTCTCTGCCTTCACATAAAGGCCTCAGGCAACTGAGAGACAGAAATTCCCTATTTCTAGTCACTTTGTCAACATATTTTGATAAAATGTGAAGAAAAGAATCTTTGGATAGGAAAAAATGTCTTTTTCTAACAGCATATTTTCTAGGGAACTAATTGTCAAAAACAAAACAAACAAAACCTAATTTAAAATGTCACTTCTTTTTCCTTCACTCCATAAGGTACCCTAATGCCATCATCTTACCCAAGAACCCGGGCATAGTAAACGGAAGACGCTCATTTATTTCTCGGCACCCCACACCCAAATAACCACACAAAACTTTATTGATTATAACACTATATTAATTATAACACACCAATGACTTAGACATACTCTTAGCTAACTCTTACATCTTAAATTAACCCATTTCTATTCATCTATGTATCACCATGAGTCTGTGGTTTACCGGTAAAGGTTCTGGGAGTCTTTCTTCTTCAGCAGGTACATAGCATCTCTTTGACTCTACCTATTCTCTCTATATATCTCTCAGACTGGCTATATTCTGCCATGTCATAGGCAAAAATAACTTTATTTGTTGACCAATAAGAGCAACACATCTTCCCTTTCTGTCTAAATAAAAAGTAAGGTTTTAACTTTAACACAGTAAAATTACATTTAAGTATCAAGCAAGAATTACACTTATAATATTTAGGCTATCTGAAAAATGTCATATCTAATATATCTTTTATCATAACTAAGAAAAACTATAACTATGTGTCTTCAACTCTTCAAAGACACCAGAAAAATATATTACCTAAGTAAACAGAAAATGTATTGTAAGCAACTTCCCAAACTCTAGAAATGATAGAGACATCTCACTGCCTGGACAGTCATCCACAGTTCTTCTGTAACATTACGATATCCATCTTCAGCTTACAGGTCCATATTGTCTGGCAGACTTTCCCATGAATCAGGAAATTTAAAATATCAGTTGCTTTCTTCTTTGTCCTTAATTTTCTCCAGACTGCTTCCTGTGTTTGTTGGGTGAAATATTTTTAGGGTTCACAGAGACCTCTTGAAGGAGCTTGTTCCATCAAACCTCATTAGCCTGGAAGCAATTCACAGGTTCTCATCTTCTGTGGAAACAAAAGCAGAACTTCTTTTCCAAAGTAACTTAGCCTTAGACTCAAATTTTGAAGTCAAGAAACCTTTTAAACATTTATGTTTGTTTAGTTTAGCAGCTCCCAGAGCAAATGTCCCTCTGTTGTCAAGAAATTCAAAGAAAACACAATAATATACATAATCCAGACTGTATATATTCCATCTTTATGTGGCTTTTCTTTAGTCCTTTAATCTATGACTGTCTGTACTCTTTTATAATCCCTGGACCTGGGGTGGTGAGCATGGCTTGCATAGGCGGTGAACATGCCTCCACCATGTTGGACTGGGTGTCTTTGTTGGACTTTTACTGTCTCTTAAAACTATTTATTTCTTTTTATAACTGTCTATATTTGTTTTTTTTCTCTCCCAACTCTACATACATTTTTAAAACACATTATGACGTGTTCAGAGATGTTTTTATCTGAATCTGTCTTATTGTGCATCTTTAATCATTTTCTGACTAAGAACACCTTTTTTAAAAATGCTAAGTGGGAATTGCTAGGATCAACTCTTCAACTCTGCCTGTTTGCTACACCCAGTCCAATATGGCAGAGGCATTTTCATTGCCTCTGTAAGCCAAGCTCACCACCCCAGCTCCAGGGATAGAGTAGGTCTATGTCACCATTAAGCAATTTATAACACGCTGCTCACACACTCCACTCAAGTCTTGACCTCTTGATAGAGTCAGAACTGTTCTTGCTGCCAGCATGAACCAAGAAGCCAGTCTCTCAAAGAAGCCCGAGTTTTTGCTGTTGATGCTGAGTCAGGAAGCCTTCCTTCCCTTAAAGGAGCTGGGCCTCTGCTCACCACCAGCAAACAGATTCTATCTGGGGAAAAAAGTGGCTATCATGAAACTATACTTCACTTCCACTTCTGTGCATCTAGAAGCCCTCTTTTTCTTTCTTGAGTGTTTTTAGGTCTTATGTGAATTCATGCCCCAGACGGTGGGTGCCATTTTTTAAACAGAGACTGCTCATTTATTTCCCAGCTGCCCAAACTTGAATAATCACACAAAAACTATATTAATTACAACACTATTTGGCCAATGACTTAGGTGTATTCCTAGCTAGCAGTTACATCTTAAATTAATCCATTTCTATTCATCTATGTATTACCATGAGGCTGTGACTTACAGGTAAAAATTCTGGACATCTTTCTTATTGGCAGCTACATGGCATTTCTTTGACTCTGGCTTCTCTTTCTCTCTCTCTCTCTCTCTCTCTCTCTCTCTCTCTCTCTCTCTCTCTCTCTGTGTATGTGTGTGTGTATACACATACATACATACATATATGTATACATCGTCCAGCTTGGCTATATTCTGTCCTTCAATAGGCCAAAACAGCTTTATTCATTAACCAATAACAACAACACATATACAGAAGGACATCTCACATCAATAAGTGGTACAAGACCACAGTTTTTCTTGATGTGGGACCCCACACATTGTATGAAGTCCAAGGGCATGGTTCGGACTTCATAAATCTAAACCCTTGCATAAATATCTAAGTTTTTAAATTTGTTTTCAAATCACGTCATATGTTATTTTCAGGTAATCATGGGCTTTTAATCTGTGGGTCACAACATGATAGGGAGTGGGGTGTCTTAAAATTAAATGTGGGAGGGAAAATTTTAGCAACAGTGAAAAATTTATGAACATTCAAAAACCAAAAACTAATTCAAAATTGAGCCTGTGATGGATCTATGGTATTTGCACAGTGGCCTGCCCAGGGTGCATCATATGATTTCACTGATGTCTGAGCATTGTATTGATTCTAAACATACAACAGCACACTTCGCAATGCATGTGTCACTTAGCATGCAATGCCAACAAACGGTCCTGAAAGACCTCAGCACAGGCTTGATTCTATAGACACAAGGAACATCAGTGTTTTGACTGTACATACAAATAATTTTGTTCTTGCAGAAACAAAGTAGTTTAATTGCAGAAAACAAAGCTCAATATTTTTCCTCCATTCTTCCCAGAATGTATGTATCAAATTAGTTGGGCTTTCAGATTGCCCTGTACTACAATGTTTTATTTTTGAAATTACTGTTGAGTGAATTTTGCTTTGCAATTAATACAAAGCAGTCATTTTGAAATGGCCCTACAGGTCCTTCAGCCAAAGTACTCCAAAGTACTGGTGTATTTGTTTGAATCAGCATTCTAAACATTGAATATTAGAATATCAGTGAACTCTGAAAAGCATTGAAAATGCTGTATGTACCACAGAATCAAATATTCAGCTAAGGTATAATTCTTTATGAAGAAATAAACATGTATATCTATCTCATTAGCACATTAATTCACTTTTGTCTTTAATAAATGGTAACATTATATATAATATTATTTTAAAATGAATTTCTTGATGATTTATTATAAGTGATCTTTATCTGTATACTCACTCTGTACAAATACATATCAGTTTACCTCAGCTCATGTAAAGAATTCTTAGCTGAAAAGAGCTCCCAAGTGAAAAAGAAATCTCTGCATCAAACAGAGCCTGCCTGAAAATATTTCAATTATAATTAAAAAAATTATATCAAGCAGTATCAGCAAAGATATAAATAAATATACACATGACAGAAACAAGTCAAGTCTGTAATTCTTCTGGTAGTCTACCTAAGAACTGCTGTTTAAGAGAGAATGCATGTCGTCCACAATGATCTAACAGTATCACACAATTTTAGATGTACGGTGTTTTAAAAATACATATTAAAACCTGTATGTGTTTGAGGATGAGGTTGACATCTGACACCGCAAAGCAATCAAGGTGTGTGTTTGTGCAGAGGTGTACATGCCAGCACAACTTGCCGAAGAGATATGCTGAATTTTAAGATAATTTTCCAAAATTTTTATGTAATTTTGATGATCCTGTTTGCACAGCATTTAAAAACAAAAAAAATTACATAAAATAGCAACCCTTTTAAATTCTACGTCAAAGGCTAGCCACACGGAAGGCTGAAAAATAAGAAGCTTTTAAACCCTGTCCTCTCGACAATGCTACTGCACTTTCAAATATGCTTTGTTGTTTTCTTTTAATTCACTAAAATTAATCTTATAGATGTAGATGCCAGATTTGCATTAATTAAAACTCTACTGTAGAAGCCAGGCTTAATTGCAATCAAATTTGCTTAATTATGCATGGCGAGAGATTCCCAAACGAGAAAGGTTTTAGTAAGGATTTTGGTTTTTTGCATTGACAAAATAAATTGAAATTGTCATTTTTTGTGTTTTATGTAACACTTGTAAATAATTTGTGGAGCACCTTAAGTCTTCTATGGAAAGCAATGTTATTGCTTAAGTAATTATAACAATCTGCATTTTTCATTGTTAATTGTGGGTGTCAGACTCATTAATTTTAATTTACAGACTGTAATGAAATTAAGAAAATTTTGTGCTGATCTGCTGAAACTTGTCTTACAGGAAGTTGTTTAATACAACTAAAGTTTGGAAAAAGTCAAGCCTCATTGTTGTCATTTATATTTTAACCAATGATCATTCCACAGCAATTTTGCTTTAATATAAAACCCGATAAACTATGAACAGATTTTTAGACATTTTAAGCATGGAAATAACTATATTTATGTTGAATTTAGGGTTATAATTCCCAGTTTAAAAAAAAAAACACTGCAAGCAATTCGAATATATTTTAAATTTTATCTCATCTGTTTTCTGCAGGGGAATGTATTGTTGAAAAGGAGTCAGTTTCTAAAACAACAGGTATAATTACTAATCAATCTAAGCATTGTTAGATCGGCAGATGATCTGTTACCTAACTTCCAGATCAAGGTAGATTATCCATAGTTACTTTATCTCAGATGTCTGTGATGAGTTCATAGCCTTAAACACTGTACTTCTAATCTTGCTTAATTTTTCAAATGTAAATTTAAAACAAGTCATTTATCAGGAAATTAGTAAAGTTTTCATTTTAAATATAGAAAGCTAACGACAAAGAACAAGGCTAAAGTCCTATTTTATTTTTATGTTAAGGCATTGTGTTTCGCTCTTGAAGCCTGTTTAAATGTTAAGTGGTACAATTATTAATGTAAAAAATAATGGAAATAGAAAGTATCTTTCATGCTTATTTAGTAGCAAGTCAACTCTTAAGAGAAACTCGCAAAAGAGCCTTCACCTCAATTATTATTCATCTAATTAAAAATTCCAAAACAATTACTGCAATTCTGCTTAAGCCCAAGCACGAAAGTTAGATTGTTGAAAACAGAGTTGTTGAAAGTCTTGAGAAGAAACTGACAAAGCAAAGATCATTTTATAATTAAGACTAACATTTAATTACTGCTCTTTTTACAGCAACTTCCTCTGAAAAGATAAAATAATTTACCGAAGGGTCTTGGGTACGCATCCCAGCAGGCAGCACTAACCACGAGACACAGATATGGGTCAATTTTTTTTATTAATATAATAGAAGACATAACAGAAACAAGAAATATTAAAATACACAATAGGTACCAAGTGCCTGAAAGGAATTTCCTCCTAATTCATTCATAGACAATGAGAGAAAGCAATGTGCCCTAATATTTAATAATTTCCTAGTAAAAATTCAGAATTATGCTGCTTTATGTCAGACATCAGTTTAAAAACTAGTTTTTCATTTTATTTACTCTGATATTAGTCTCAATTTTTTTTCATTTTTGTATCCTTCACAAAAATATGTGATCACTTTTATATTTTTACCTTTTTAATCTCAATGACTTTTCACCATGCCCTAAGAACCAAAGACTTTAGGATATAATGAAAAAGTGTCCTTCATTTCTGCATTCAGAACACATAATGTGTCTGTATGGCTTAATTCTCTAGCGTTTTTTTTTTAAATATAATTTTTTATTGAAAAGAAAAAAAAATTTCCGCCTCCTCCCCGCCTCCCATTTCCCTCCCCGTCTCCCTTTTCCCCCCTCCTCCCTCTCCTCTCCCCCTCCCCCCACTCCTCTCCCCCTCCCTCTCCAGTCTGAGGGGCAGTCAGGGTTCCCTAATGTCCAGGCACAGTGACAAACAAATTCACTCTCAGAAATTGTTTTCTGTTTTAATAGTTTTCAAAACAATTTCCCCTTGACTATAAGTTTCTGCTTAAACCTTCATGTTTACTTTTAAGAAAGTTACTGCTTTGTTCTCTCGTCTCCTCATCACTGTATGCTCTGAATTCCTAGTGTTTTCCTCATCATATTTTCACCTTTTTCTGTCATTCCTTGATTCCCGCATTCTCTATTCCGTTCTCTGTCCCCTTTTCATCTTGTCCTCCCTGCCCCTGGTTTCACCCAGAGATGCTATTACAATGATTGATTTACACAGTGCAGAACATTCCATAGGTATCGTATTGCTATACAACGTACACATCCCATACAACAATAAATCTAAAAATAACTAGCAAAAGGAGCCATTTAAGTTGAGAGTTAAAAGTGCTAACAGGGTCAACTGGTGCAGTCATTGTGTGGATGGTGGTTTCACTAGCTTGGAGACAAATGGGCAAGAGCCAATGGAGCTGGGCACTCATGATGAAATCAGTAATAAATCAGATACAGAGTATAAGCATGAATCAAATTACTATACTCAAATAAGAGCTAGGCACGGACTTGAAAGGAAAATATGTCATTTCCTTCCCATTCCCACCAACTCTCCTCCATTCATCTTTCACCTCGCTTACTTGATATCTGTCTTTCTCATTCTGACCTTATTACTGTTTCACTTATTCTGTAATTTTCACTAAAAGCAAGGTTCATATTAATCCTGAAATGCTTCTGTGTCTCACTAAATGTAACAGGACATGTTAAGATCTGGTCTCACTTTCTAACGAATGTGTAATGATGAATAACACTGGTAATTCCTAGGTGAAATCAAGTTGATGATTAAAAAAAGTAAAACATTAGGTCAGGTACAGTGGCACCACTCCCAGCTTTGGCAGCCTTGGGTGGTGGAAGCAGGAATATCAGAAATTAAGTTATTGTGAGTTGGGGCTACAAAAATATCCTCAAAAATAAAAGAACACAGCATCCATCAGGTAATTTGTGACCTTCCCTTTGTCTCTGATAAAAAGCCCTCCATTGTTTTCAGCATGCTGATCCTTCTTCTCCTTCATCTCTATTTTTCATAGGCCCATGTAATTTCAGTTCAGTTGGGTGTAGCCACAAGTGTCTATGTGTTAAACCACTAGTGAGGCATATTAAGCACAGCCTCAAACAATGCAGTAGAAATATTGATTTGTAGAAAACAATAACACCAGACAGAATACACTAGCTGTTCTCTTAAATGATTCATTCACTTAAAGCCAATCCTCAAGTCAGCTCCAGCGAGAACAGACAGAGTGAAAACTAGTTCTTGGACAATGTCTCGATTTTTATTTATAGACTTAAACTGTTTTTATTTATAGAAAATTTCAAATGGTGCTGGGGAGATGGCTTAGTGGGTAGAATGATTTCTATACAAACATAAGGACCTAAGTAAATTTTAAGTTCCTGCTTTTAATTGCCATTTAAAACCATTTTACTTGAGTATTAATATTGAAATTTGATAGCACCTCTATATTAATTGTTGAAACTTAATGGCTATTGAAAGGAACAGACAAATAGCAAAGCACTAGAAAAAGATTAAGTGAGATATTGTTTATCCACATTCATGTTCCTTTTCTATGTAATACTTTTTCTTTATATATACATAACAAAGGCTTTTTACAAAGCTGTCTATGCTGATGGCTATTAATTGTCAATTTGACAGAATCTAGACTCACATGAAGCTAGCTTCAGTTCATGCCTTTGAATTTCCAGATTGGTTTAGCTGAGATATGAAGACTGACGCTAATATGGGCAGCACCATTTCATGGGCTAACATTTCAAACTGAAGCAGAAGAAAGAGAGCTCAGCACCAGGCTTCATCTTCTGCTGCTTGAGTGTGAACACACTGAAACCAATCGCTCATCTGCTGCTCTCATGCCTTCCACACCAGAATGACTGGTTCCTTAAAGTGTGAGCCAGAATCACTTCTTCTTCCTTACTTGTTCTTCTGAGCTTTATTTTGTCAGACAGAAGAGAAATGTAACTAATGCCGAAGCTCTGCTTTCTGGTTAATAATGCACATGCAATTGGTGGAGATGTGGTAAGAGCGAATCCTAAATACTCTACACCCATGAGGTAGCTTTTGCCTTTTAAGAGAAAATGTGGGCTACACTGCACACTGTCACTTTTACACTATTCACCATGGACATTTTTGTATAACATCAATCTGAGAAAGATATAAAGTAGGGAATATATGCAGGTAGTATAGACAAGAATGTCTGGACAGAACCAACTGAAGCAAACCACACCTGCACTCCAATCAGCTGGAAGGTTGAGTGGACCATGGAGAGCATCAATTCTCCTGTTTTGTTTACCTTAAGTTGTTCATTTACAATTTATACAATCTACACTAACTTATGTTTCCTCGTTTTTCAAATTGTCTATTGAAAGAACATATTTCTAGTTCATATAATCTTGTTTTTATATGTGCCTACATTGTGAAATGGCTAAGCCAAGCTTTTTATTGTATGCATTATTTGACAGAGCAACAACTCTTTTTAACCTAGGTGTGGTGGCAGACGCCTGTAATTCTAGCACTTGGCAGACTGAAATAAAATGCTATCAGAAGAACAAAGCCAGATCAGGCTACATAGCAAATACTGTCTCAAATAAAAGAAAGAGAAGAAGGAAGAAGAAAGAGGAGAAGGAGAGGAAGAAAGAGAAGAAGAGGAGGAGAAGGAGGAGGAGGAGGAAAGAAAAGAAGAGAAGGAAAAGGAAAAAAAGCATTATTTTTGTAAGAACACAAAATCTATCTTCAGCAATTTCCACAAATACAACATGCACTTTTAATCTGTTGTAACGATGATGTCTAATAGATCGCTTGAACTGACTCCTCTTGTTTGATGGAAACAGCATTTCCTTCAGGCAACAGTTTTTTTAACCAAGCTGCCACGTTTAGCCATCAGTAACTGTACTATTTCACTCTGTGAGTCTGTGAAGTTGACTTTTTGAGCCAGCATGTAAGATTTGTCTCTCTGTACCTGACTTTCCTCACTTGCCATAATACCTTAAGACGCATATACATACCCCCTTGATATATCATTCAAATTCATGGATTTTTAGAACTGTTGAAATTCAGATAGTTTTTAATTTATTTTATTATTTTTTAATTTAATGATTTTTACAATGTCATACTGGAGTACTATATTTACATCATTTCAGTCCCTCTACCTTGCAACTCCTCCTACGACCTCTGCACTCCCTTTCTATTTATAACTTCTTCATTATTGTTACACATACACACACAAACACACACATGCACATACATACATACATACATACATACATACATACATACATACATACACACCAGCCATTAGTTACCTGAAATTCCTCATCCAGGGGTGAGACTTTATGAGATTTCCTCCATCCACGCTGGATGCCAACTTGTATTGTCATTGTGCAGGTCTCATTCAGGCAGCTATAATTTTGAGATTCCGTGGGTATAGATTCTCTATCATATATAGAACACACTATCTCACAGAAGATATCTTAGCCTGCTGGATCTTCCTAGACTCTGGAATGTTTCCTGACCCTTATTTTTAGGGGTTGGATTGCAGACATATTCATTCTGGTTGGCACCCCATAAGCAGTTGCTTTCTACATTTTGACCAGTTGTAGATTAGCTTCTGCTCAAAAAGAAGATTCATTGATGAAAGGTTAAAGCTACACCAATTTGTGGACAGATATAAGGATATATTTATTTATAATAAAACTAGAAAGTATAGGGGTTTAGAAAAATATCAACAGTAGGTCCTCCTCTAGGATCCTTGGCCTTACCAGTCATGGGTGGTTTACTGCATTCACAGGACCACGCATGCATTCCCTCCTATTTAGTGGGCCTTACATACAATTGGATAGCTACAAGACCAAGTTATAAGTGACACTATTGTACTCCAAGAGACTTCTTGCCATGCTGGTTATTGTGATCATAGGCTTTATATCTGGGTAGAACTATTGGTTGATGTTTTTCTCTTGGCAGTTTGTATAATGTCTTCATGTACTCTGAGAACTAGTCCTCAGGGAGGAAGTTTCTCAGACAGTTCCAGCTATATTCTTCAGAATTCTATGAGCAAAATATGTGGTGTCCTCTAGATGCTAGAATAAATAAGGAACTCAAATCTAAAACTCTGACATTTTTTAACCCAGTATTCTGATTCAATGGTGTGCTGAAGTTCAATTCAGCATATAGAGCATGTTGTTAATTTTTTTAAGAATATTTTAAGTAGCTGTTAAATATGGCTACTATTCAAAATTAAGTTAAATATATTTTCAGGTTGTTTTCACCCTTACTGAGGATTACTCTTAAGGCCTCATGTATACTAGTTAAGTACTCTACCACTGTACTGTATGCCCAGGCATCTTAATATTTTCTTTCCTTTTTTTGACATTGTAATTACAACATTTTCCTTCCCCTTTCCTTCCTCCAAACCTTCCCTTATACTCCTTCCCAATCTCCTTCAAATTTTTGGCCCCTTTTTTCATTAATTGTTATTGCATGCATATATGCATTCATGTATTCATATATATTCCTAAATAGAATATGCTGAGTCCACATACTATTACTTGAATGCATATTTTCAGAGCTAATCTGAATACCCCCTCCCTGAGGATGAGCTTTCATGGTACCAGAAGGTATTATGCAAGCTTCCAAAGGAAAAAGGCGACCAAAAGTCCTACCCAGTTATGATGCCTACAAATGACATAAATGACCAGCATGTCATAATATCCCTATGGGTGCAGCTGTGGCACACATACCTTGGCAGTAACCAAATCTCTCTAGTTGGATTTAAGACACTCTCAACATGAGAGAAATCATGTCTGCTAGTGAAAATCTAACGAACTACTCGGTACTAATCAAGCCACAGTTATTGAAGAAGAATCTACAACTAATAATTTACTAAACCAACATAATTCCTAACACCAATCTGTAAACATTTGTCCTCTTAGTATGTTACTATTTTGAGACAGGACCTCATGAAGTTTTCTGGGCTGGCCTTGAATTAATTCAGCAGCACAGACAGATCTTCAGTTTGAGAGTTTCCCACTGCAGCCTCTAGGAAAGTAGGCATTACAGACCAGGGCCACCATGCATGACTTAAATTGTATTTTTAAAGACAATGGTAAACACTCAGGATAATTCCACTAGATTTTACTGTTATCGAATCTTGTAGATTATTATTCTGGTACATTTGTGTGATGAAATTGACAGTGGACAGATAGGCATCTCTTTCAAGTTGTGCATTATTGATACACATTGGGTGGCTTGAAATCTGGCATGACATATGATGGATTTATAACACAGACACATTCTACAGATCAGCTCTTTGGTGTTTTATGATTTCCAGCACCCCACTGAATAGACAGTAAGTAGTAAGTCTAAAACATGCAGGGTGTGAAGATGTGTATTTACAGAAGTATATCCTCTCACCTTTCAGAAGACACCTCCCACATCTTCAACATGGTGTTTGCCTAACAGCCATTCTCCCTTTTAGAAGCATGCGTGGCATCATTGGGAACACTGATATAATAATTCGACTACCTAGACTGATACAAGTCTGTTGGAAATAATACACTGATCAGAAAAAGAGATCTGCAGAAGATAAGAGGAGATAAAATTTTGTAGACCAGTAAGACGCTTGAATGTCCTGACAGGGTTAATTCATTTGCAGTATTTGAGAGAAAAGGGAACGTCAGGCGTGGCTGAGTTCTCACTGTATATGGAATGTTTACCTATCACATATCTAGTGCTATGAATTCAATCTCGAAAGAGGAAAGTTTTCATAAGCTAATCACCTCCCTTATCTTCATATTCTTGCTAATTGGTAATTATAAATTGCCTATTTTAAAATGAGATCTAGGACACAATGAGAATTTTCAAAAAGTTAAATCAAGCTGGGCTGAACGCCCAGAAAAATTAAAAATTTAGTTTAACACTCCTGGGATTTCTATGTGTATATCTTATGTGTCTATGGGTAAGTTTATTAGACATAACTAATTGAAAAGATAAAATATCTGGAAATTAAACCTCAAATAATGTTAGTCAGAGATAAGGAAGGATTTTTTTAATCAAAGTTCATTCAACAGAAAAAAGTATCTCAAGTAATATAATTCAGAATGTTTTTCTTGTTTGAGAAATACAAGGGGTAAAACTTGCATTACATTTAAAATTAATACTTCAATACAGAAAACATACTCTAAAAACTTAATGGTAAGAAACATGCTTTTTAATAGAGTTGAGAATGAGGAAATCTGTAAGAGGAAGAAATCAGGAATTCAGTATTAAAAGATGAAGAAAGTCAAAGGGGATCTCAGCTAGAGATGCACAGAGGGGGTGGTGGTACAAGGGAATTCATTCTGAACGTATTTCAGACTGTCTTTCGGCAGCAGACACATGCCAAGCAAGTGAGCTTGCTAGTTGTTGTTCTCAGGAACTTCAGAGCATTGGAGACTTTTTATAGTGCCTAATTATAATGCCTTATACATTGTACACTATACAATATATTACAAAATAAATATTAACCCTGCAAACTTTCAGGGCTCCACTTTGAATGGATCATACCCAAGGAGGCAAGAGTAGGAATAAACATCCTAGAAATGATTATCTATGTACACAGACATATACTCCTTTTAGATACTAGCCAAAAAAAAGGAATTTCATCTAAAATAGAATTGGGCATATTCTTTGGTCTAACATGAAAATGGTTATGTGTCCATGAAAACTGCACAGTATGGTATGAAGTTATTGTCAAGAGTATTTTCTATTAATGTTTATATAGAATTTGTAAGTTCTTTTGAGATAGAATCTCATGTAGGCCAGGTTAGCCTCAAACTTGCTGTCTAACCAAGGTTGAATTTCTGATTTTCTTGTCCTTGCCTTCCTAGTTTTGGAGTTATAAAGCATGTACTACCACTCTATCTTTTAATTGAAAATAAATTTTCATTCCTACAATATATTCTGATCACAGTGTCCTCTTCCTCATCTCCTCCAAGTCCGTCCTCACTTCCCCATTGTTCCAGCTCCTCCCCTCTTTTTCTCTCTTTCCCCCTCTATCTCTTTCTGTCTGTCTCTCAGAAACAAGCAGGCAAATATTCTACTGAAGCAATGATAGGGAATGATAGGGATTGATCTCAGAGTTTCAGGTTTGTGTTCTAACGCTTTACAGACTGAAGCATATCTTCAGCCTAACTGTGCGATTTGACTAACATTACCATTACCTGCATTTTGTGGTGCTTGTTTTGAATGCTGCTTTGAGCCAGTTTTGAGGCACTAGCTCGGGGCTGTTCTTTCCTGAGCACTCTATTAAGTTCACACACTACCACAGCCGTATGGTGGGTCTTTATAGGATCATCGGTGTTTTATTAGACCAAGAGCCAAGTACCAACCAATGGGGCAGAGTTGCTTTGTTCCAGAATATACAAAACTACTAAAATAAGTCAACCCTTCCTAATTTAGGGACATCTGAATAGCTGTAGTTGTCTACCAGGCATAACTAAGTTTTTGTGTCCCTGTATTACGACCCATTGCTTTCTCTCTCCTGGGGTGATAGCAAAATGTTCTTCCTTTCATTTACCTGAGTGTAATGGTACTATAATCTGCCAACAAAAGAATCTGAAAATCTTATCAAATAGTAGTCGTAGGTAGAAATCAACTAAGGTATAAAGGTATTAACCAACCATTAATATTACATATATTTATATATATATGTTCACACATATATACACATGCATGTATATATATATATATATATATCAACAGTAAAAGTTCAGTTCTTGACAACTGAAGTGATTAGAGAAGCCATATCTACTGACACTCTCTTAAGTATTCTATTTTTTTTTCCTTTGTAGCCACTAATCAGGACAGAGCTCCAAAAGGAAGAACTGATACATTACAAGAGAGTCACAAATTATCCTGCATTCTGTTGTATAGCTATGACCTCCACAATCTATCCTTAATCTCTTAAAACCCACCTTAATCGCCGAAGATCCCTGGGGTCAAAGAGGCATTTTGGTCTATTCTAGGAGCAGGAACTGCATATTCATTAAGAATGGTGAAGTGAGTCCACTGTTATTTTTTAAACCCCCCTTAATCTCCTTGAGCTTAGTTTCTCATCTGTAAAAACCGAATAATGTCCCTGGGTCATTAAAGTAATAGAGATGACAAATGATGAGCAGTTAGTCTAGCTCCTGAAGCTCTTAATTCACGGCGGCTACACTGTCAAAATAAAACTTCTGCGACGGGGTGTAACTGAAGCTCTCCAGGTTTCTTTCGTGGCTACTCCTTTGTTTCTTCATTCTGCCTGGGTAACTCTCTCCAGCTGCCCTGCCTACCACCTTCTGGTAGACTGCGAAAGGAACTATTGACACCTGCTTCTTCAAGTTCAAGCAGCTCTGCCTGTTCTCAAGGTCTTACTTTCTTAGATCCTTTGATCCTCAGTTCCTTAGAAACACATCCAACCAGTTTGCCGGGTCATTCAAACACGCAGAAGGTGAGACAGCCAAGGATCTGTTCAGTGTTCCTCATATACCTCTAAATGTGTTTTTCTTGGTCTCACTACACAATGTTGTTCTATTTTGCATGTCCCTCCTGCCTAAAAGGCCCTTTAAAAAAGCTTTTAAGTCTTCAAACCCAGTTCAATTACATGGCCGTCGTGTGACTTTATCTCTTCAAGGCTCTCTCCACTTTATTCCTACACCTTCTCTGTATACTATTATATTTCAGTGCCATAAAGTCTTGAAATTTATTTTATGCCTTGAAGAAATTTATGAATAAGACAAAAAAATCTATCATTCTTTTTTGTTGACTCGCTGCTTAAAAAAAAAAAAAACTTTTATTAAAAAAAATCTACCTGAAAACAAGAAGCCTAAAATAAAACTTGGCATTGATGGAGGACTTACTTTCTGTCCTGCACACCCCTTTATACTTTTTCATTGCCCCCCAAAAGCTGTCATGATGGTTATGAATTGTTGCCATTTATAGATGAGGGTTCTGCAGCTTGTAGACCTGAAGTCATGCACTCAAAGCTACAGCATCAGTCAGCAGACAGCAGCCACCTAAAAAGACCTGCCTCTGCCTTAAGCTTTCCCCAAGGACACAAGTATTGAATGACACACTGGTCCTTTTTCTCTCCTGTGAAGAACCTAAGTTTATTCCGATTGCTCTCTTGGTTCTTCACCTTGAGAAGATCTTCCCACAAACCTTGATCACTGGCTCCTTGGAGCTGAAATCTGTAATGTCGTACGACCTCTTAGGGCAGACCATTCCAGAATACCTGGGCTACAATGGTCCCCAGTCACTTACCACCTCAGCATGTTACTTAAACATCTAATAACTCTGAAATGGTCTGAAATTCTATGTGATTGTTTATTAATTATGAGAAATCTAGCCTCTACCATCAAAGAATTCTATATATCACATTTAGGTTAAGTGAAAATAAAGTTTTGATTCCTGATGTTGACGTGTGATTCTTAAAATTACAAACCTAAGTTACTGAAGCAGTTAATAACATGTAGCTTTAATCTGAAAGAACTATTAGCATTTTATTCATTCTATTTGTCTTTAATATTTTCCTACCTGCAGCTGACATGGCAAGTGAAATTCATTAAGAAGAAAGTGTAACATTGGCGATGTCCTCTGTCTGGACCACAGGCAGCAATCTCAGGAACACAGTACAGTTTTCCAGCCCCGACTCCCAATTTCTATACCTGGATTTAAGAGAATCAGAGAGAAAACAGTGTTCTCTATAAAAATTTATTTTTCTAAATAGATTGAGAAGCGAACTATACCACTTAAAAGACAGGTTAAAGGGATTTCTGATATACTGCGGCAATACTTTTTAGAAACACACTCCATGAAATAGTTAAACATCAGCTAGACTAGGTACATAAAAAAAGAGAAAACACTCTAAAGTGGACGCAGTTAATGGCTCCATTTTAAAAGCAAAATCTAACTATAGGCACATGCACAGTGAGATACAGAGCATCCATCAAGCTCAGAAAAAGGCTTCAGCTCTGAGTATTGACAAGCAGCACAGCGGCGGCGGCACTGGAGATAATGGAGGAGCTTCGTTCCTGGAGTGACGTTTTAGCCGGGACTTTACTGATGTGTGCACGGCTGCCTGGGAGGAAAGAACAGATCAAAAATGCCTGGATTTCTGAGGCTTTGTTTTTCCAAAACAAATTATACAGAAGTTCCCTAAACGTCACCAAATTTTACTAATTCTAACTTAGTTAATAAACAATTCTATTTTTTCATATAATTTATCCAATTTGAGAGTTATTTATACTTTTTTATATAAAAATTTATGCTGTTTATTTTCAGATTCTCTTAACACACCAGACGTCTAGGAACCAATATTGGAAACTCTATTTATTCACGCAACATTTAACTCCTTTTAAAATTTACCTCTAAAATATAAGAAAAGTTTATCTTTCCTTCCCATTCTTTTTTGATGGAGGAAAAGATTGTTTTATAATTTTTTATTGAGGAAAAAAAAAGTTTCCGCCTCCTCCCAGCCTCCCATTTCCCTCCCCCTCCTCCCACCCTTCTCCCCCTCCCGCCACCCCTCTCTCCCTCCCTCTCCAGTCCAAAGAGCAATCAGAGTTCCCTGCCCTGTCGAAAGTTCAAGGTCCTCCCCACTCTGTCCATGTCTAGGAAAGTGAACATCCAATCTGGCTAGGCTCCCACAAAGCCAGAACATGAAGTAGGATCAAAACCCCGTCCATTGTCCTTGGCTTCTCATCAGCCCTCATTGTTCGCCATGTTCAGAGAGTCCGGTTTTATCCTATGCTTTTTCAGTCCCAGTCCAGCTGGCCTTGGTGAGCTTCCAATAGATCAGCCCCACTGTCTCCGTGGGTGGGTGCACCCCTCGTGGTCCTGACATCCTTGCTCGTGTTCTCCCTCCATCCGCTCCTCATTGGGACCTTGGGAGGAACACGACAATGCTGTCCACTCTCTCCATACCTCTTCAATATAGTGCTTGAAGTTCTAGCAATAGCAATAAGACAACATAGGGGGACCAAGGGGATTCGAATTGGAAAGGAAGAAGTTAAACTTCTGTTATTTGCAGATGATATGATAGTGTACATAAGCGACCCCAAAAACTCCACCAAAGAACTTTTACAGCTGATAAACACCTTTAGTAATGTGGCAGGATACAAGATCAACTCCAAAAAATCAGTTGCCCTCCTATACACAAAGGATATGGAAGCAGAGAGGGAAATCAGAGAAGCTTCACCTTTCACAATAGCCACAAACAGCATAAAATATATTGGGGTAACTCTAACCAAGGAAATGAAAGATCTATTTGACAAGAATTTTAAGGTATTGAAGAAATTGAAGAGGATACCAGAAAATGGAAGGATCTCCCTTGCTCTTGGATTGGAAGGATCAACATAGTAAAAATGGCAATTCTACCAAAGGCAATTTATAGATTCAATGCAATCCCCATCAAGGTCCCATCAAAATTCTTCACAGATCTTGAGAGGACAATAATCAACTTTATATGGAAAAACAAAAAACCCAGGATAGCTAATACACTTTTTTAAAAAAAAAATGTTGCCTAGTTGACAACTATCTACAGCCAACATCTTGCCTACCGGACAACTAACCCAATTCTGAACAATCAACTGTTCTTCCTGGATATCTATTCACATGAATACAAAGAAAGGAAAAAAATAGTAACTAGAAAACTCAAATATAAAAGACAAATAGTTCATTTTAAAGTTTACTTCACAGATTCTAAAATGTTTTGGATGTGAGATTACGCTATGTCATTTGTAACACTATATCCTGTCACTGCAGAGTGATTTATCATCTTGATTATTTTATACCTGGATTAGACCTTTCAAGTGTTTCTTTACTTCCTCCAAGGGCTTATGTGTGCAGCTGAGGGGAGGCTCTAGGTGAATCAATACCTCTGTCTAAACTGCTGGTCAACAGTTTTCATGGAGTACAGCTAACCTCCCAACTCTGGTTCTGTAAAAGCCAGAACAGAAACCTTTATTAAAAAGGGAAGGGCATGGAGAATATTGCAAAGAACAAAGTTTAGAAAACTTCACCAAAACCTGAAGAACTGAAAAAGGAATGCAACATGGCTGAAATCACAGCTGGTTGACTGTTAGCTCTGTTGTCTTTGCAACCGTCTCCCTCTCACTCAGAGTGTTCTCATGCTCCTTATGCTGGTCAGCAGTCTAGGTTTTCATGTAGTTTAACTTTAAAAGCCAGATACTAGCTTTTCATTTTTATTAATTTATTAATTATTATTCTCACTGAGATAAAAAAAATCCTCTCAAGGAGAAATATTTAGGTTGAATATTTGAAAAGTCCTCCTTGAACTTGTACCCAGGAAAATGGGAAGGTGTGAACCTGCTGGCATAAAGCAGAAAGAAAACCACATTAGTAAGAAAGTTTGATGGTGCGTGGAAAGGATGTGACTGGACTAGAAAGACCAGGCAGAAAGTCACTTTGCAAGTCTTCCCTGTCATGCTGTAATAACATGAGTGTGTCCCTGAAACAATGTATGCCCAAATCCTAGAACCCAGTATTTAATCTGTGATAATCTAGAAATAGTCTTTTGAGGGAGTAATCAAATTAAAATGAAGTCATCGGAGTGGGTTCTAATTCAGTATTAATGACCCTTGTATAAAAAGAAGACATTTGGTCACAGAGGCATGTTTAGGAACGACACCATAGGTACCTCAAAATTGCTATCTGCAAGTCACACACTACATTTTTACAACCCTCAAAGAAAACTAATTCGACTTTTGCTTAATATCCAACTTCCAGCCAGCCTGCAGAACCGTGCAGCAAGCACATTCTGACTGTAGGACAGCCGGTTTGTGACACCTTGTTGGCCTTAGAAACTCATGCATCAGCAGTGGGTGTAAAACCTGGCTTCACCTCCACAATATCTTTAGGAAAATGTACAAAGCATATTAATTATTCTGGTACAGGGAATTATTTATATGGACTACAAAGCTTCTGAATTTTGGATATTGGAAAGCATATGATTATAAAGCAAGAGCATACAATGTAAGATAATAACTGAGATGTTCTGGTCTCCTTATTTCCCATTGCACACAAGAGCATTTCACAAACTTCTCCATCTTCTTCTTTTTAAGTCCTTGGGTTTCTTAAGCTAGGCATAGTAGAAACAGTCTGTGTTTCAAACTCACTCTGACTTGACTCTTCTAATTTATCTAAGTTCTCTGGGGTGCACTGTTATCATGGCACACAAGACCAAAAACCTCAACATCACTGTAAGGACGCCATAATCTATAATGGAGATTATTCTGTATTTTAAGCAGCTGTGTATTAACAAGTAAAGAGATTGATCAAAGGGAAGTAGAAGGATGATTACTTAAACATTAAAATTAAGATTTTTTTTTTTTGGTTTTTCGAGACAAGGTTTCTTTGTGACTTTGGAGCCTGTCCTGGAACTAACTCTGTAGACCAGGCTGGTCTCGAACTCACAGAGATCCGCCTGCCTCTGCCTCCCGAGTGCTGGGATTAAAGGCATTTGCCACCCACCGCCCAGCCTAAAATTAAGATATTTAAGTATCATACACAGAGATGGCAAGATATCCCAGTGGGTAAAGGTGTTTGTCATCAAACCTGATAATCCAAGCTCCATCCCCAGTACCCACATGGTGAAATTATCCTCTTAGATCCATGCATGCATAATGGCACTTTCTCTAGTATACATGTACATACACACACACACACACAAAGAGAATACTAATTAATATGAAATAATTTCAAGCAATAAACACACAAGCTAGAAGCTGTATGAGTGTATAGATGCTTATGTTCTTCCCAATTATCCTAGTTGAGACTTGAACCCTCAAAGTAACAATATTAGGAGCCATGGCCTTGGATCAGTGACCAAATCATTAGGATAGTGTCCCAGTGAATAGCACTGATGCCTTCCTTTTTGGAACAAACCCAGGGAGCTATCTTCCCCTCCTATCAGAAAAAAGCAGCACCAGAACACATAGTCAATGAGGAAGAGAGTCTTCAGTGGACAGGGAAGTTGTTGGGACCGTGATCTCCAACTATTAGCCTCCAGAACTGAGAACTACACTTCTGTTGGTTTTTAACTTTTCAGGTTAACAAACCCTTTGTTCTACAATGCTGCACTTCCTGCGTGTGGGAGTTACAAACACATAACTGATTTGACCTAAGGCCCACTCCATGAGATAGAACCCCTACCTGACACTGTTTGGGTAGCTAACAACATAAGATGTGATGGCCCAGGGACCTAGGGTCAAACCAAACCCTAGTCTAAAACAACACACACATACAATAAATAAAGTAACTCCTAATGACATTCTGCTGTATTCTGCTATACTGATAGAACAGCACCTTGCTTAGCCATCATCAGAAAAACTTCCTGCAGCAGATAAGAGCAAATACAGAGTCTTACAGCCAGACAACATGCAGAGAGTAAAAATTGGAGCATTCAACTCTACACAGATGTCTCTATCAAATCCCTCCCCTTCAGGCTCATGGATCCCCTCAGAAGAGGAAGCAGAAAGAAAGTAAGCAAAAGGTGATGGAGGACACAGAAAATATGGCCCTTTATATAACGCGATCAAAGTTCATATGAACTCCCAGCATGCTCAGGGTTTGTACTAGTCTGTACCAGGTCTTCAGCATAAACATTATAGATTCCAGTTTAGTGTTTTGAGATTCCTGAGTGTGAGAATAAGTGGGTCACTGATTCTTGGGCTCTTTTCCTACTGTTTGTCAAATTCCAACACATCTTTTATTTTATTTTTATTTTGTTATTATCCTTTAGAAAACTTTGTTTTCTAACGACAGAAAGCAAATGGAACTGGTGGGGAGGAGAGGTACAAAGGATCTAGGAAGAGTAAAGGGATAGGAAACTGTAATCAAGATATAGTAGGTATGAAAAAATCTACTTTCAATTAAAAGGAAAAAGAAAAAATACTCAGGCTAATGTCTTATTGTTGAGGACTTAATAGACTAAGATGCAGTGTCTAAAAGTTGTCTGGCTCCTTATTTGAACAAACTATGCAAAGATTTTTTTGAAAGAAAACAGTTGGGGAAATTACCATACAAATAACACTAAGTGGTATTAGTGATGTTTTCCAACCTTTTCTTGCGTAGTAATGGCACCATGCCTGCCGCCACCACCCAATGTCCTCTTACGTTAAAGACACACTGAAGTGAAGATAAGCTAGCCAATACTTGCTATAACATACCCCGGGGGCACAAATGAGGGCAAACTCACTAGTCTACCCTGTCATCAGGAAAGTGCAGGTAATTGTTGAAGTTAGGTGTTGGATATTGGAAGGATTACAGTGTACTAGTCTATCTGTGTGTATATTTCAAATTCACCAAAATAAAACATTTAAATGTTGTTTTGAAAATCTGTAGTAAAATTTTCCAGATGTAAGTTTTATTTCCCTTAGGATGGCCAAGAATATCTTTCCATTTCTGGTGAATAAAACAGAAATACCTTTGTACCAAAAACCAGGCTTTTGTTGAACACATATGTGACAGTACCGTCTACCGAGTAGTGACTGCAGTTGTATGCCGAAGTCTTTCAAATGTTTTTATTTTAAAAAGTTTTACAAAACAAATTTATATGGGAATGTAAAATGTACAGGTTAAGACTGTTGTCACGTATGTAGTAGTCATTTTAAATCCTGTGTGTGTGTGTGTGTGTGTGTGTGTGTGTGTGCAGGTGACATAGAAAGAGGGAGACTTCTGCTCTTCATTTCTTATGAAAGAGAACTTTATGTGAATGACCGGAAGCACCATAGACGAGCTGTGGCGTTACCGATGATAATAAGCCAAGCAAACATAACTAATGGGGAAATGACAAAAATCTACAGCCGCGAGAAGCTTTAGCACAGTTCTTTCCATTTGGTATGACAACGTTGACCAAAAATGTTTTGAAAACAGTAGATGGTGTCTGATTGAATCCACATTGCTAGCGAATCCGGTGTTCTGCCCATGCTGCTTCCTATTCGGCTCCCTTGTAAAATTTGAAATTGTTATGAGGATTATAAAAATTAGGGCAGAAAGTCCCAAAGAGCTTTTTGACAAAAGCAAAAATAATTACTTTCTCTGACTACATAAAAGCCAACAGAAATATTCAAATAAAACTAATATGCAATAATTCAGCTATATATTAAGAGAGTGTCATAATAGTTTCCAGAGGAAGAAAATGGCATTTAAGCAGTTGCATCTGAGCCTGCTGACATGAACCTTCAGACTCAGGTATTTGGGAGACTGAGACAGGTGGGTTACGAGTTCAAAGCCTGACTGGTCCTCAGTGCAAAGGTCAGTCTGGGAAAATTAATGAGACCATGTTTCTATACAAAAATTAAAAATAGATCTGTGGAAAGATAGTTCAGTGCTGGCACATAGCTCTAGGATATAGAAGGCCTAAGTTCAATCCCTAATACTGACAAAAAGT
>NW_026067928.1:2424753-2437920 GCF_014885135.2 Alexandromys fortis
AGATTATGATGAATAAGAAATATTCATCACAAGAGAATTCTTATCTTAAATGTTCCTGTTACTAAATAAGGAATAATGAAAATAAATGAACTATATAATAAAATCAGTAAATGAGAAAAAAGAAAGCAAAATAAAGACTTGAAGTATGCTGAGAGTTGTAGTGCACAGCTTTAGCCTAGGCACTTGGGAGGCAGAGGCAGGAGGATTTCTGTCAGTTCGAGGCCAGGCTGGTCTACAGAGTGAGTTCCAGGATAACCAGAACTACATGAAGAAATGCTGACTCAAAAACATAAAATGAGAAGTAATTTCGTTAAACAGAAGCACAAAACCAATTAATATGGACATGCAAAATAATAAAGATTTAAATAGGAGAAAATTTAGGCTCTTTAAAAGTGATAAGTCTGATATATACATATAAGTGAAATATATATGTTATGAAATGTAATCACAGATAAAAGTATTTGAAAAGATAAAAAATAAATAATATGTCAAGATCTAAAATATCTATGAAAATGAGGTACTAAACTGAGTCCAATTTCCACCCTGTGTCATAAGTAACAGCTCAAAATGACACCATGAGGCTTGAGTTTTCCTAACAAAGCATTGTGCCTACTACCTCCCTTAAGGGACACTTCATTCCTGTGTGAAAACATAGATTTAAAAGCATTAAAAGGCTTATGAAGCACCACAATTTGTACTGTGACGAAATAAAGCAAAACTTAGGAAAAGAAAATCAATGAGCAAACTGTCAGAAATACACATGGAGAATGCCCTCAAACAAACAAACACCATTTCTGAATCAAGAGTAGTCTTTCATTTCTACTAAACAAAAAAGAAAATTCTTTTACAGAAAAAAAATGGACTTTTGTTTAATAAGGCATGTTACAGCAAACTCAGAAGTACCTAGTATGGATTCTTTCAAAAAGGCAAAGCAAAGTCTAGCAATAGAATCCACCATATTACAATGACAATAGATAAGAGTCAACAAGTAGCCTCAAGGGGTTTAATAAAATCCGGGATTATACACCTACACAAGACTTAAAACAGGACAGCAGCATTTTCATAATATAACTTAAAAGTTCTTTGCAAACTAATACCCACGACTCTGCTGAGTGGCGGGTGAGGTTAACTCTACTGCAATCAAAGTGCTGCAGAGTGGCCTTGGGACCATTCTGGAAGTAGAAGGTACAGTGCACCTACTCAACAATAGCAAAAATGGGAATATCACTCTCAAGTAGCCAAGCTTTTATTATGATTGTTCAGACCATTCAAAAGAAAACAGATGGTATTTCACCACAGTTCTTAAGGAAGCCCCCCAAAATTCTAAGCAGCCACAGGATGGTTACACCAAGGGCCCAGTTCCTTTCTCAGTTGCAACAACCATGGCAAACCTGGACAAGGAAGATGATATCATTAGCCATAAAACCAAAATAAAACTCTGTGGTGGAATTAGCATATTGATGACACATAGATAATCATGAAGAAGACTAAAAGCCTCTATTGAGACACACAATAGAACATAAATAAATTATGCTACAATGGTTCTATATGCAGTCGAGATAAACTGGAGATTTTGAATATAATTTAGTATAGCAGTTAAACTGCGCAAGTATTGAAGATGAGACTTCGGGAAAATTACTTAACCTCTCTGAGTTTGTTTATTCGGCTCTAAGATAGTCATAAAAGGATATTTATCTAGCAGAACTGAAGAGGAGATTAAATAAAACAGTGTGGGTAAGGCCCCCGGCACTGTGTGTGGTCTCTGGTTAGATTTAATAATGCTAGCTCTTAATTATTGTCGTTGCAGACCGAGCCAAGGATTTAAACATGCTCTACAAGGTTCTGGGTAGTAAATATCTTTACTCCCCAGCTACATATTTCTTTCTCATATTCTTCTTTATTCATCAACATTAACAGCCTATTAAAAATCTAGATATATTATTTTTTACTTGTGTCCATACAAAAAAAAAATAGATCCGTGGCCATATTTTGACCCATGAAGTGGAGACTGCTAACTCACATACTAAGGAAATAAGAAATATCATGACACTAATGTATGACAAATTCAAGCTAAATGCAAATGATTAGGTAGATATTTTTTCTTTTAAAAAAAACTATTTATGAAGATGCAAGGAAATGATCACTTCCTTGCTCTGTGCACTTAGGGCTAATGGGTAATTTGATGCATCCAAAAGACTAAAGCATGCATTTTCCTTCACCTGAGGATTTTATTTCTGAAAGGATGGCCAAATAAAATACCTGGTCACATTACTACATGTATGTATGAAGCTATTTATAACACAGATATGTGCAATATTAGAGAAATCAATAATTACTTTAAAACCTAATAGGAGAATTAAAGATATTGTCTGTTTCTGTCAAATAAAATAAATATAAAGAGTAATAATGGACTTTATCCAACTTTTTCTATTATAAAACAGAGCACTCAATGAGCGCATGAGTCAGACAAGGGAATCAGTGTAAACATTGGGCAAGTTTGAAAAATATCACCCTGATATGGCCTTGTCTTTCAATAAAGGACCAGACATAACATTAGGTACAGTGGAAGGGAAAGAAACACCCACAAAAGGGGACAATGGTAGTTATCGGGAACAAATTCCTTCATTTATAGAGATTTCTTTTCTTAAAACCTGTTTTAAATATCACAATTCAACAAGTTCAACACATTTTCCCTCCCTTTCTTACATCATCTTTAAAGACAAATCAGTCCCTCCAAGATTAGTATAAGATGCATGGAATTCATGTTTATTATGTGTTTCTAAGTTCTCTCTCTCTCCCTTCCTCCCTCCCTTTTTTCTCTTTTTCTCATGGTGTGCGTATGTGTGTGTACACACACACACATATTTGACAGTGCTGTCCACGGCTTAGAACACGTGGCAATCTTCCTACTCTAGCCTCCTGAGTACTGAGACTACAAGCAGGTGACACAGCACCTGGCTTTAATTTCCTTGCAAATTCTGACAATGTGACAATGTGTGCTCATAACTTTGGATGTGGCCACATTTTTTTCCCAAGGCTGGAAAAATCTGATAAGGAAAATTTATTGTCCCCTCTTTTAATTACCTCACTGATGTTTTGGTATAACGTCCTTGGTCGGTATGCACTTACTACTCCCAAATGCTTCACGGTATTCATTCTGTCGCGTTCCCTGCTGTTCAGCACCCCTTCTTTAGAACACGGAATATGTAAAGAGTTGCCCAATGAACTCAACCGCTGAAGCCAAGTGGCATCCTGTTTTTCCAGGGAAACTGCTAGGACCTTTCACCACTGGTTTCCAGGGAGACTCATATACCTAAAGGAGTGCCTCCTCAGTGGCTGGACTTAAGGCAACATGATTAACTAAACCATCTTCAATGTGATACACCCGCGTAAAGAAGGCATCACTGTTATCACTGAATTTAATCACATTAAAAGACCTTATACAATTCGTATCTTAATAGGCCCCTTTGAACCCATGCCTTACCCTGAATAATTACACAAAATCGTGGCTGTAATTTCCCATTGAGTGTGTCTGTGGGAACATGGTCCTGGTCTATTATTGCATTCTTTCTTTTAAATCACTTCTATTTTTCGAGATTATAATCACACCATTTGTCCCTCCTCTTTTCTCCCTCCCACATCCCTCTCCTTGTTCTTTTTCAAATTCATAGCCTTTTTTTTTCATTAAGAGCACACACCAACAGGTTATTCAATTCTGAATGTTCAGTTCTGAAAACATGCATACATATTACATTAAAGAGACTGAGCGGTTTGTACTCATATATATATAGGAATTCACACACACCACTTCCTTCTTTAAGGACCACGTAGTTGTCAGTCCATCTTGAGTTTCCTCTGCTGAGATTTCCGCGTATTCTTCCTTTACGTTCCTGTCCATGAGACCGGAACAAGGTAGTGTTGCTGTAGTGAATCCACTCAATCAAAACAATGAATGTATTTCAGATGAATTAAATGAGCACATCTCAGAGGATAAAGAATAAGAATGCTGGAGAAGGGCAGAGAGAAGCAGAGTGGCTGGCAGTAGATGTACAGAAAGGAAAGACAAAGAGAGTGAGCAATGAGCAAAGGCAAGCGACAAAGCTGCAAGACCTTTAGGATGATTCTTTGATGAGCAATCATATGCATGACCTTCAGAGGAATCCTACCTGTTTCGTGATTTGTTGACAGGCCGCTGTGTGACATTTTGACTAAAGGACCTAGTTACATTGTGAAAAGAGGAAGGTACCCTTTAGGTAAAGAATATAAACAAATGTCTTCAACTCAGACATTTTTGAAAGAACTCAAGAGACTCTTCCTAAAGTGCAAGAGGGTGACATCCATAGCCATTTAGAAAAGGCTGAGGTTTCAGGACCCACAAGCTTGCTGGTAAATTATTTTTTCAGCTGTACATAGAAAAGTACAATGAAACAAATGAACCACTCATAGAACTAGGAAGAGAGCTAAGGAAGCCAAAAGGCAAACAGTGTTTTAAATTTCCAACTCCAGCTTTTTTCAAATATCTAAGAACATATTTGAAATTTCTACTTAAGAATAAAGATAGCTAAGAGGGAGTGGGACAGTGCCACTCTTCTTCGCTGTAAAAGACGCTCAGGATGCCCCTGCCTTAGAGTCACAGCTTGAGAAAAATTAGAATATGTGGCAGAGATTGAAATCTCCAAGGAGAACGTTACGGAACATCTTGAGAAAATCCAGCCTCTCTAGAACAGCAGGAGTGGGTGACATTTAGCAATTAACTCCGAGAAAAATAAAGAAATGTGCACTAGGAAAAAAAAATGCTGATAGGTTTTCCATGCACCAGAGTAATCTATTTTGGCCTTGAACAGCTGTTAGCAGTGTCTTCAAAGTCACTAGCTTGCAGTTAGCTGAAAATTCCCTTCTAGCAGCCAAGCGCCTGCTACAGGTGTGGGAGGTAGAGGCGAGTTTCGTGTGTTACAGACGAATGTTAGAGCCGTGGAAAGAACTGTTTCAGAGTGCCGGATTCTAATAACGTGTCTTAGAGCATGTTCTGTAGTTGTGGCTTTGTATCTTTCTTCTGCAAAGAAAAGTCCCTCACTGGGTAATTCCTTTGAATTATCACATAAACATTCCTTTGAATCATCAGCGTCCAGGAAGGGCAACATTCTGCCTCTTTATGAATGGGATGCCCTAATGGGTATCTCAAGTTCCCTTGCTAAATATTTTATCTTATATAAAAGGAAATTCATAAAAAGTATGGGAGGCATTAGAATAATGTTGCATAGTTGCTATCATATATATAGACAGATATATTTTAAATGATTTAAATTTGTTTTTTGCTCTTAGTAAGCCAAAATCCATTATTAACTAGCTGAAGAGACCATGTTGTCACATGAATAGATTACTAAAGTCACAGACATCACAAAAAAGACCAGGCTGTGAACAGAAATCCACAAAATGTTTATGACTATTTTTATAATATAAATTATATTTTAATTACTTTGCTAAAACACGTTCTAGTTTTGAAATAAAAACTGTGTTTTCAACACTTTTTTTTGTAAAAGCTCATTGTTGACAGAATTCATTGTAGGTTTTACCAACCGAATGAATATTTGTGCATTCAAATATAAAGTATTTTTTTACATTGTAAGTCATGCAAATTAACCATTATTGTCTATGATTTGGAAATCAGCCTGGTGGAGTTATACTAAAATTGATTTAAAGAGAATGAGTCGTGAGTTCCTATACGGTATCCAAAGTTCTAAGAAGAGCACTGTCATGAAAGGCATTGGACCGTTTTTAGCTCATTTTACTATTAAACCTGCAGACTCTTTCCTACCTTTCCATCCATTAGAGCCCCTTCCCTTCACCCTCCAGCCAACACCACCATCTCACTTCCCTGAGCCTGACGCATGTATCTTTTATCACACTCTTGGCAATGCCATTTAATAAAAGCATCACTTGTGTTCTTCTTTCGATTGGTGTTAACTTACCTGTCTATCACTCCTCCTTGCTCTGCCCCTCTCTTACTTATCTTTTGCTGTACATTGTAAGCTTCATGGGAGTATTTATAACGTAAAGATGAATGACCCGTTGCTTCATGGCACATAATACCATGTCTTGCATCCTGTAAAATACTCTTATGAAAGCTTTTTAAAATGTTGTTGTTTTAAAGAGTAATTTTAAAACATGAACTATTTAGTGAAGGCCTGGTTATCTGCAAAGACTTAAAGTGATGAGCTAGGAGCTGGAGAGTGGGAGGTGGTAGACCGCAAGGCAGTAGGGAATAAGGAACTTTGGCAATCTTTCAGGGGTCTTGTGCCAAATCTACCCCTTTCCACTGACTCCCAAGGTCTGATGTAGGGCGACAGCTTGGAGAGATGGAAGGCTGTGAGAAATTGTGACAGATTATTTGCCCATCCACTGTGCCCCTACAGAGGCCACTGCGATCTGAAAGAGTGCTGATAAACCTCTGAGCACAAAAATGCCCAACCATGTGAAGAATGAAAACTTGACAAGCCTCGGACTCATAGAATGACCGTTGCCCATACTTTCCTGTTAACATGGGAACATTCGAAAAACCAGACTCAATCATCAGGTAGGAAAGAACAGGGAAATTCATTGATGACAGCTAGTAGAAAGATACTAACTGTCCAACAGGGTTATGCCCTCTTATTTTGCTGTGACATCATAAAATACTTTTGACATAAAAAGCAAATGATATTTAAGAAAGTTTAGAAAATTTTGTGCCAAAAAAATGAAGTCAAACAAAGGGAAACTGGCAGTAATAAATGGTTTTTAAGCATACCTCAAAATTCCAGCTCAAGTTATTCAAGATAGCTGTGCTTTGTATGGTATTTAAAACTGAAGAAATGGGAAAAATTGTTGGAAAAGTATTTGTAATTTACCCATCAGTACTCAGTCAGAAATAAGTACAAATAGAACATTGGCAACTTCATAGGAACCTCTGAAACATCAAGGAAATGCTGGGAGGTCTTGAGCCATATGCTTATAAATATTAACATAAGATTAAAAAGCCATTGCTCTAGTTTCCTTAGGAGTAAGGAAAACAAAAAATATTATTCAAGAGAAATGATAAGAAGTTGCAGAGATAAGTGTAAATATATCTACCAACTATCTAAAATAGCCAACATAAAATTTCAGGATCCAAAGATGCATATATATATGAAGCCCACAGATTTTAATCCTTAAACTTCTGATTAGAAATCTCTGTTGTGACTAGAAATATCAGTTGCCTCTAGGATCATGGAACGGGCATAGAAATTCTCCAGAGGTATAATTTCTCTCCTAACTGTGATTGCACAGTTAATTAAAATCTGGATGCCTGCAGTTGACTTTGAGTGGACACCTAACACAGTAATCATACAAGTAGCATGTAAAGGTCTTCACACCCTAGTCTCTGAAACCTGTGTGCGTGTTCTTACTCTGCAAAGGAGAAGTGAGGCTTCAGGTGGAATTATGTTCTCTAATTGGCTGATATTGAAACACAAATATAATCTGTCCTAGATCATACAAGTAGATCCAATGTAATCACAGATTTTTCCAAAGTAAAAATTGGTGTCAAGAAAAGCAGTGTCGGGATGATGCAGTATGAGAAACACCGGACAGGTCATTGCTGGTTTTGAAGATGAAGAAGATCACAAATCAATGAATTGAGGTGACTGTGGAATCTGGAAAAGGAAAGGAAGCAAATTCTCCACAGCACCTCAAGGAAGAAGAACCAAGCCCCACCAGGACATTACTGTGGTGCAATTAGACACACATCAAAGGCCTTCTGTTCTGAGCTATATAATGTTAAACTCAAGTTGGTGTGAGCCAATAAGTATACAGTCATTTATTTCTTCCAAATAGAAAACTAAAACAATAGGCATGAGGAAGGGAAGTAAAAAAATCATACTTTTGCTGTTAGTCTGAGAAGCGAGGCAGACTGACGTGTGTGTGTTAGTTGCTTTTCTTGTTGCTACGACAAAAGCAACTCAAGAGGAGTTGATTTTTACTCGAAATTTGAGAGTACAGTGCGATCACATGGTGGGGAAGTCATGGAAGGAGCAAGAGACAGTTGCGCACTCAGGATCAGAAGTAAGGAAGCAGAGAGATGAGCAAAGGTCCTCGATGCACTTTCGCCTTTTAACTCAAATATTCCAGACCCCTTCTACTATGGGATGATGATGCTCATATTCAGGGTGGGGCTTCTCTGTTCCATTAAACCTTTCTGGAAACTACCTATGCATAGGTAGGCCTACAGGTGTGTTTCCATGGTGATTCTGAATCTCATCAACTCGACAATGAAGATTAACCATCACAGTATATAACTTTTTCTAAGCAGTGTTCAAAGCAAGCAAAGCAGATCAATGTTCCGGAACTCTAGAAGCCCACTTATTTGAAAGGAAAATACAAAATAAGGAAGTAAATAAATCTAAGATAAATCAATAACACACTTCAATAAGCACCTATCACTCACTGACGGACTGAGACTCAAGGTCAAGTGCATGAGATAAGTGCGTTGATGAGACAGCTCCTCCCTCCCGTTCCACAGAAATCACTTAGCCTCTCTTTGGTGGTAGCGTATGAAAAGCACCTTTAGCTACTGCATTCTGTAACTATTCACCAGCTTGAACTTTATAAAACACAAATTACTGGAAGTCTAACTATAATAACAATTAGAACAGCTCTCCTGGCAAGAGAAGTTATTTCTCATAAACTAAGATAGAGATCACCCCCAAATGTTTACTAGAATCTTCACACAGAAGTCTCCTTTGTGTCTTTCCTATTGGAAACCTGTAGCAGTGGGTGCTAACAAGAAAAAAAATATTCTTTTCCCCAAATCCGTAGACAAACATTCAGTGTCAAGGACAGATTTTTTTCCCCTGTAAGTTTTGAGGACCACCCACAACAGCCATGACAGCTGTGCTAATCGAAAAAGCAAACGAGGCCACAAAGGACTGTTCTTTGACCATGTAATCAATTTTCCACTCAATGCATTGTTCATTCTTGGAGACTTTAATGCCAGAATTGATTTTAACAGCCATTATAGAAATACTTAAGTCAAAGGGCTTGCAACCTTCTTTAGCATGACCAATGGAATTTTTTAAATAGATATGTGAATAAATCATTGAGTATGATTCATATGCTTTTTTAAAAAGGTTCTTAGAGTCACTGTCCAGACACATTCTTTATAAGTCGTCAAGTGGACTAAGTCAGATCCTATATTGAGAAATAGTGCATTAACTCAGTTTATGCTTATAAAATTACATTTTGAAACCATTTTCGAAGCATTTGTATACAACTGCAGCATCTCCCAGAAAAGCCAATAGATAATCAGTTAGCAAATAATAGATGATCACTATTCACCACGAAGCCTGAGGAAGAAGTCATGTAAGCAGTGCCGACAACAAAAAGTGACCTTAATGTGTAGATAGGACAGACAATGAAAACCCCAGGGATGAGGGGAGATCGTGAAGAAATGACTAAGTGATGCCCAAGGTTACCAAGCTAGCAGTCATTCCATATGGAGAGAGATGCCAAAAGAATTAATTAAAAGGCTTTATGCAGTTTTTAAGTATTCAGAATGATGTCAACCCAAATCCTTTGTTATTCGTTTTGATAAGAGGTGTCAGGGTATTCCAGGTCTGAAAGCAGGAAATGAATGTAAAACTAATTCTAAGTTATAGTGAATATAAAGAAAGAGCTGGAAAGGGATGCACTCACAGGCATTTCACACATGGAAGCCTTTTTTATACATAGAAGTGGAGCTTTCCAACTGCGCTCCTGTTGTAGACAAATTTCTGATCAGTTTCTATTCAGATCACAACACAGATGAGATTCCCCAGAAAGAAACTGTTCTGTGTAGAATGTTATAATAGGGTTGAAATTCAGCTAAACTAATGAAGATTCTCAATCATATGAGTAGATCATGCTCGAACCCCTCTGTCTCACTCAACTATTTTCACTAGCTCCTTAAAGAACATTTATCTCCTACTCAGTGATGTATTTAGATTAGAACATTTTATCTATAGAGTATGCGTATGTATGAGTTCGTGTAATAGACATTATTTTTCATAGAGTGAACAGTGCCATTACAGTTCAAACCAGCATCCATCAGAATGGCCTGCAGAGCGTCTGTTTTTAGGAAATGTCCTTGAGTATTGTGGGGTGTGCTAGTGGCACAGATACAGCATCCATGTTAAAATAAGCATATTTATATGACATTCTGCATGCCCCATAAAGATTATCTTTAATTCCATTTTCAGGCTACAAGTGGGAACAAAGATAATGGGCAAAGGGTTGTGTCTTTGTCCGAGAGTTTCTGTTGTTGTAATGAAACACCATAACCCTTATTAATTTAAGTAGGGGAGCAAAGGGATTGGCTCATGCTTCCACGTTGTAGTCCATCACTGAAGGAAGTCAGGCTAAGAACACAAGCAGGGCAGTAACCTGGAGGGAGGAGTTGATGCAGAAGCCATGGAGGGGTGAAGCTTACTGGCTTGCTCCTTATGACTTGCTCAGCTTGCTTTTTATAGGATTCCAGGACCACGAGCCCAGGGATGGCACCACCCACAATTAACTGGGCCCTCCCCAATCAATCATTAATTAAGTAAATGCCCTACATCTGAACCTTATGAGACATTTTCTCTTTTTCCTTTTTTTTATTGATTTTATTGAGGTATACATTTTTCTCTGTTTCTCTCCTTCCTTTCCCCTCTCCCTTCCCTTCAACCTTCTCCCATGGTCCCCATGCTCCCAATTTACTCAGGAGATCTTGTCTTTTACTACTTCCTATGTAGATTAGATCCATGTACGTTCTCTTAGTGTTCTCATTGTTGTCTAGGTTCTCTGGGATTGTGATTTGTAGGCTGGTTTTCTTTGCTTTGTGTTTAAAAACCACTTATAAGTGAGTCCATATGATAATTGTCTTTCTGGGTCTTGGTTACCTTACTCAGTATGATGTTTTCTAGCTCCATCCATTTGCCTGCAAATTTAAATATATCATTATTTTTCTCTGCGGCGTAGCACTCCATTGTGTAAATGTACCACATTTTCCTTATCCATTCTTCACTTGAGGGACATCTAGGTTGCTCATATCAGCATTGTTTGCCAGAAACTGAAGACTTTTTCTTAATTGAGATTCTCCCCTTTAAGATAGCTCTAGCTAGCCTGCACAATCTCTTCTTACCATTTCCAATGTCAGTGTTGAGTATCATCCATTCATCTTTAGCTCAATGCACCTTCTCCCATTGTTTCTTTTTAAATAGGAACAAGACAGAAAATGTCTCTAGTTTAATTCTAACAAACACAATTTGTTAATTCCTAACATGGGCATAGTCTCATAAGTACAGAAACCAGTATGTTCATTAATTTAATAGTCACTCAAACCTCAAAAGTTGAATAGGCTTAATGATTTACATCTGATACTGTGAAAGCTGATGGTAGTAAAAGTTTGTTAAGTCATTTGTAAAAACACTAGAAGGAAATCGAAGGAAGAAAGTACTTTGAATTCACTCTTTGAAGATGGAGAAAACAAATCAACTTTACTAAGAATATTAGGATAATAAGAGATATGAATAATGATCTTTTTGAGCATGCATTTGAAGTAGCATCACACTCCTCCACAGGACTCCCTCTGGCTCAGAAAGCAAGCTCAAACTGAAAACTTTTAGTCCTCTTTGGGAAGCTTATTGGTGCTTTGGAGTCTTATTCCTGATCCTATCAACAAAAGACATGCAGATATCTGTCTGACTCTTCTTTGAGGACTAGTGTGGCCTTCAAAAACAAGCATGTAAACTTTTCAAGCAACAGTGTCTCTGAACATTATCATTGTCTTCCTTGAGGCCAAAGTATAATTTGAGCTTCCTTTACAGAATATTAAACAATATAGCTTTGTATATAACAACAACATTTAAATCTATTAGATCACTGCTCTGTCTATACAGCAACAGTGATACAAATCTCTGCGTTGGAGGATGCATTTCATATGGAATGGGTTGTACGTGCCTCACCTTAAGGTTATTTATGAAGTCAAATCGATATTTACTGGCTTCAGTAAATGCTGAATATTTAAGTTATAGATTCAAAAGCTTTTTCAAGCAAGTGGTTAGATTTCAGATGTCTGACTTCCAAATAGACTTAATTTCTTGACTGGATAATTGTGAGAAAATAGAATCATTAATGACATTTGAATAATGTTTACGTTTTCATGGACTTTCCTATCAACAGGTAGATGGCGAGTTGTCTCTCCAATGAACTTGAGTGTACTGAACCATCTCATGTCGGTATTAGCATGGAAGTACAGTGACTATTTGGAAAAGGGGATAATTAGGAGGGTACAAAGGTACTGAGCTTTAATTTATACATTGAGGATACAAACTGCAGTTTCTAGCCTAGAGTAAGCAAATTCCTAGAGATAAGATTACTCTATCACAAACCTAACCTTAATTATTTAAGATCGTAAATTCAAGAATAACACTTGGAGGGGATAGGGAGCTCTGTGCATCTGCCCCCTGCAGGCTGAGCAAGTGCTCTACCACCTAGCTACACGCTCAGTGCATACAGTTCACTTTTGCTTCAGCATAGCCATCTCTTCTTACGTGGAATTGTGAAAGAAATTGCTGGGTAGTTTTCACATGATTTTATTTCATTTGCTTTTTAACTATTTGGGATGAAAATCTTATCGCAACTGTGATGTTTACTGTATACAAAATGAAAGGCACTAAGAAATGAAAAAGGTCTGATAAGTTTAAATTACAATTACAGTGGGAGCTGTGATTAAATGCTTTCAGGCATAGGATGATAGCTGTGAAAACATGCCGTCTAGAACCTTCCACCTGAGAGGAAAAACACTGCCATGCAATACGAGATTAACTTAGGAATCTACTTACTTTCATGATATTATTTCTTTCAGCATACGTTTGTAAAACTTTCCCTCTTTAACTTAATTTAAAGTAATGAGCCACTTTTGCCAACTTACTGAACTTGACAGAAACACGTCAGTCTCTCCCATACTGCACCACTTCCTTTCCTATGATTTCTTAATATAAACTACAGGTTGTTTAACATTCTTGAAGCCCATACTATTCTGTATAGAAGCCTGTCACTGAATGCTATAGTGGTCATATAATAGAATTCTTATATAAAAAACTGAATGATGTGGCTTGAATTTATTTCCTGTATATA